>NC_134909.1:24090004-24092504 GCF_041734735.1 Babylonia areolata | reverse complement strand
CACACACACACACACACACACATTTCCCGAGCGGATCAAAACTCCAACCTCTCTACCTAGAACGCCTATCGTCAGCTTACAGAGCCAACACAATTAACCATCTATGAGTTTGCCTTCTGCGAGAGAGCTGTTTGCCTTCCGGCACCCGATACCACAACATCAACACAGACCACAATACCCGGGGTGGTCCCTTCTCCAGCCCACTTGAACGCAAAAGCAAAGACTCGAACCGCAGGTCATACACACTTAGCCCAGAGGACGTCTCGACAACGATACGGATGTGTGAAGAACCAACCCACTGCCCGCCTTATTGACCCGCGCTTCCTCTCCTCCCAACTCCTTTCACAACCCCCCTCGCCCTCCCCCCACCCCATCCCTTGTCACACCTCAGGCGAGAAGGGCGGCGGCGGCAGTAAAGGTTGAAGGCTGTGGGTAATGTTACACCGATAACAACTCTCTCGCTTCTCCGTCCGGTTCAGTCAATGTTAGTTTTGGCCTCTGCTCCATTCTCGCAGTTTCTGACGGAGACGTCATACAGGAATTAGCACAGATCACATTACTTCTGAACTGGCGAGAGAGAGGGGGTGGGGAGGGGGGGGGAGGAGGGACGGAGGGGGGAGGAGGATGAAGAGGGGGGCGGGGGTGTGGGAGGGGGGTACGGGGTACAGCTGGTAATCCCAAATGAAATGTACCCGGCCGGGGAGAAAGAGAACAAACGAAGAGGCACCGCATTGTTTGTCCGGATAACGGCCTAAATCGTTTGTTTCCGCTCCGACTTTCACAAGGTGCCCCCCCCCCTTCCCTCCCCCCTTCCCCTCCCCTTCTACTAATGCAGGCTTATGATCGTGCCAGATCGGAAATGCTCGTTATAGCTGATTGACGTTAGTCGTGGATGTGACCTTTGGTCAGGTACAGTTCAGTTCAGTTCCAGTTTTCCTACAAATCCATATACGCTACACCACATCTAGCTAAGCAGATGCCTCCTGACCAGCAGCGTAACTCGACACGCTTAGTCAGGCCTTGAGAGAAGAGAGAAAAAAAAGATAGTACATACTGGATACAGCATTGATAAGAAACTCTAGGGAGAGCTGGACAGTGCAATGTCTTCAGAGAAGAAGCCCCCCTCACTCAAGTGTTTCGGACCTTAACTCCTTACACTCTAAGGGGGCCGGGCCGCACCCAGGTCATGACTCCTGGATACATTTGTATTGCCGCCTTTTTTTTCCTGGTCCTCAGCAGGTTCGAACCCGCGCCACCAGGGTGGTCGCCACTTCAGGACTGTCACCTTCTGGCTGACGTTTTAACCACTGAGCTATCGGACGTCTAGTTTGAGAAGGGAAATTCCTCCTCGACTTTCTGCTGCTTCTGCCAGTGCCTGTGTCCTTTCTGTGCCAGAAATCGACAGCTGTTTCGACGGGCGCCATAACCGAATGGTTAAAGCGTTGGACTTTCGATCTGAGGGTCCCGGGTTCGAATCACGGTGACGGCGCCTGGTGGGTGAAGGGTGGGGATTTTTACGATCTCCCAGGTCAACATATGTGCAGACCAGCCAGTGCCTGAACCCCCTTCGTGTGTATACGCAAGCATAAGATCAAATACGCACGTTAAAGATCCTGTAATCCATGTCAGCGTTCGGTGGGTTATGGAAACAAGAACATACCCAGCATGCACACCCCCGAAAGCGGAGTATGGCTGTCTATATGGCGGGGTAAAAACGATCATACACGTAAAAAGCCCACTCGCGTATATACGAGTGAACGTGGGAGTTCAAGCCCACGAACGCAGAAGAAGAATAAAAAGACAGCTGTTTCATGGGGCTGTAGCAGATGCACCCACAAACCCTCTTGCGCCAATCTCTGTGGTCAGGACTTTGGCTTGGAAGCCAGATTCTCTCAGGCTGCTGGCTAGACTGACATACTTTGTATTTTGTATTTTTGTATTTTGTATTTCTTTTTATCACAACAGATTTCTCTGTGTGAAATTCGGGCTGCTCTCCCCAGGAAGAGCGCGTCGCTATACTACAGCGCCACCCATTTTTTTGTATTTTTCCTGCGTGCAGTTTTATTTGTTTTTCCTATTGACGTGGATTTTTCGACAGAATTTTGCCAGGAACAACCCTTTTGTTGCCGTGGGTTCTTTTACGTGCGCTAAGTGCGTGCTGCACACGGGACCTCGGTTTATCGTCTCATCCGAATGACTAGCGTCCAGACCACCACTCAAGGTCTAGTGGAGGGGGAGAAAATATCGGCGGATGAGCCGTGATTCGAACCAGCGCGCTCAGATTCTCTCGCTTCCTAGGCGGATGCGTTACCTCTAGGCCATCACTCCATTGTGAGTGACATCCATACTTCTCGGTCTTGTAGATGTGGGCTTCCTCCATTCTGCTTTCGTATGACATAGTGAGCTCAGTCAGAATAGCTTGTTCCGTTGTCTTGGACTGGAGTACTATGTCAGGTCTCATGCCGCTCTTGCTGATGATTTCCGGCTGTTTCTTCCCCTG
>NC_134909.1:24077504-24082504 GCF_041734735.1 Babylonia areolata | reverse complement strand
AATTAATGAGCTAATTATTTGCTTATTTGTTTATTCATTTTCATTATTGTTTATTTTCTTTCTTTCTCTTTTTTCGTTGTTTTTTTTTTATTTATTTTTTTTTTTAATTATTTATCAATTCTTTTTTTCTTTTTCATCTTTATATATTTTTTTAACCTCAAGGCCTGTCTAAACGCGTTGGGTTACGCTGCTGGTCAGGCATCTGCTTAGCAGATGAAATGTAGCGTATATGGATTTGTCCGAACGCAGTGACGCCTACTGATAGTGATACTGAATGAGCTAGTCGACACAATTTAAAGGAAAATTCCACAGATGGACTGGAACGTTTGTGGCGAAGTATGACGATGAGCACAAACGCACGTTCGAACACCCTTCTTTATAGTTCATACACGTTGAGGGGGGAAAAAAACCCAAGAAAACCCCGAAAGGTAAAGAAGTGAAATCAACTGTGTGAAGCAGCCTGTTCCCACCACGCCACCAAAATGAAAATATCCTATTTAGATGAGATTAGTCTACTTAATCTGAAGCTGGTGAATGCTAATTAAGTCACAGGTACTTTTTTTTTAAAGGTTATTCTGGATGTAAGTGCTTTAGAAGATGTGCATAGGTATAATTAATATTTTATGCAGGTCTGCTTGTGGAAGCGAAGTCTACACAAGCAAAGAAGAACACACAGGGAGACACACACACACACACACACACACACACACACACACACACACACACACACACACACGTGCACAGAGAGAAATATTACAGAGTGCGAAAGTTATTTTATCCGAAAAAGTCCCAGAGCTTCCAATATTTGTAAATTTCAGTTACGCACATGACAATGATATAATCATTGAAAGAACGTAATAGTTTAGATTCACCCCAGAGGCGGTTTAAGAATGAAGAATTTAAACATCTTTGTGGTATAGGAAGACGGATTTGCTATGACATTGCCAATATTGTCTGTTGCATGTTTCCATGACGCTTTTCTTTTCTCATTCCCTGTCCATTTGCAGTCCACTCTGTATAGTGACCAAAAACCAAAGATGTTGATGAATGAATGCAGGATTTCTAATACGAATGGATGAGAGAAGATGAATTTAAAAAAAAAAACAGAAAAAAAGGGAAAAAAAAACCAAAAAACGGATCTTCCACCAACGTTACTTCTGCTATTGAAACGACGACAACATCTTGTGTTAGTATTCATAGACATGTCCAACATGATATCAGTCCATGTGCATCAGTATAATGTGCGCAAACCTCTCCCCCTCCCCCATCCCACACACACTCACAAACACACTCACACACATCACACACTCACGCACTCACACATCTTATGCTCACGCACACACATCATATATATATATATATATATATATATATATATATATATATATATATATATATATATATATATATATATATATATATATATTTTTTTTTTTTTTTTTTTTTTTTTTTTTTTTTTTTTTTATGACGCTAATCATCATGTGACTTGATATCGGGTTAAAAAGGAAGAAAAAAAATCAGGTAACGCGAAGTCACCCGGCTTGCATGGGTGAAAAATCCTGAAATGTTGTTAACGGGAGTTAATCCTTTACACGGACAGCCAGGGGCAGTAATTGGGGCGAAACACTACTTACATGTATGCTCCGCCCCGCTTGGCTGAAGGTCTGGGTATAGGTCTTTTTGCGTCATGTTGTTCTGCTTTGTATTTTATTGCACTGTACAGTATGCAGTGTAGTGTATCGTATTGTATTGTGTTGAAATGTGTTGTACCGTACTGTATTGCAGTGTAGTGTATCGTATTGTATTGTGTTGGAATGTGTTGTACCGTAGTGTATTGCAGTGTAGTGTATCGTATTGTATTGTGTTGGAATGTGTAGTATTGTACTGTAGTGTATTGCAGTGTAGTGTATCGTATTGTATTGTGTTGGAATGTGTTGTACTGTAGTGTATTGCAGTGTAGTGTATCGTATTGTATTGTGTTGGAATGTGTAGTATTGTACTGTAGTGTATTGCAGTGTAGTGTATCGTATTGTATTGTGTTGAAATGTGTAGTATTGCACTGTACTGTATTGCAGTGTAGTGTATCGTATTGTATTGTGTTGAAATGTGTAGTATTGTACTGTAGTGTATTGCAGTGTAGTGTATCGTATTGTATTGTGTTGAAATGTGTAGTATTGTACTGTACTGTATTGCAGTGTTGTGTATCGTATTGTATTGTGTTGGAATGTGTTGTACCGTAGTGTATTGCAGTGTAGTGTATCGTATTGTATTGTGCTGAAATGTGTAGTATTGTACTGTATTCTATTGCAGCGTAGTGTATCGTATTGTATTGTGTTGAAATGTGTAGTATTGTACTGTATTCTATTGCAGCGTAGTGTATCGTACTGTATTGTGTTGGAATGTGTTGTACCGTAGTGTATTGCAGTGTAGTGTATCGTATTGTATTGTGTTGGAATGTGTAGTATTGTACTGTATTCTATTGCAGTGTAGTGTATCGTATTGTATTGTGTTGGAATGTGTAGTATTGTACTGTATTCTATTGCAGTGTAGTGTATCGTATTGCATTGTGTTGGAATGTGTAGTATTGTACTGTATTCTATTGCAGTGTAGTGTATCGTATTGTATTGTGTTGGAATGTGTAGTATTGTACTGTATTCTATTGCAGTGTAGTGTATCGTATTGCATTGTGTTGGAATGTGTAGTATTGTACTGTATTCTATTGCAGTGTAGTGTATCGTATTGCATTGTGTTGGAATGTGTAGTATTGTACTGTATTCTATTGCAGTGTAGTGTATCGTATTGCATTGTGTTGGAATGTGTAGTATTGTACTGTATTCTATTGCAGTGTAGTGTATCGTATTGTATTGTGTTGGAATGTGTAGTATTGTACTGTATTCTATTGCAGTGTAGTGTATCGTATTGTATTGTGTTGGAATGTGTAGTATTGTACTGTATTCTATTGCAGTGTAGTGTATCGTATTGTATTGTGTTGGAATGTGTAGTATTGTACTGTATTCTATTGCAGTGTAGTGTATCGTATTGTATTGTGTTGGAATGTGTAGTATTGTACTGTATTCTATTGCAGTGTAGTGTATCGTATTGTATTGTGTTGGAATGTGTAGTATTGTACTGTATTGTATTGCAGTGTAGTGTATCGTATTGTATTGTGTTGGAATGTGTGGTATTGTACCGTAGTGTATTGCAGTGTAGTGTATCGTATTGTATTGTGTTGAAATGTGTTTTAGTGTAGTTTAGTGTAGTGTAGTGTAGTGTAGTGTAGTGTAGTGTAGTCTAGTGTAGTGTAGTGTGTTGCATTGTACTGTATTCCATTTAAGAGCATTGATTTGTACAATATTGTAGTGTAGTGTATTGTACTGTATTGTATTGACATGTGTTGCATTGTACTGTATTGTATTGACATGTGTTGCATTGTACTGTATTGTATTGACATGTGTTGCATTGTACTGTATTGTAATGCATTGTACTGTATTGTAGTGTGTTATAATGTATTGTACGGTAGTGTAAAGTAGTGTATTGCACTGTTCTCTATTGTATTGTGCTGTAGTGTAGTGTAGTGTAGTGTAGTGTAGTGTAGTGCAGTGAATTGCACATCATACTGTGTTGTAGTATAGTGTATTGTAGTGTGTCTTATCGTATCGTGTCATATCGTGTCGTGTCGTGTCGTGTCGTGTCGTGTCGTGTCGTGTCGTGTCATATCGTGTCGTGTTGTGTCGTGTCGTATCGTGTCGTGTCGTATCGTATCGTGTCATATCGTGTCGTGTTGTGTCGTGTCGTATCGTGTCGTGTCGTGTCGTGTCGTGTCGTATTACCTTTTTGTCACGATATATTTTTCTGAGTTGAAATCGGGCCGCTGTCCCTGCCTATGGCGTGTCGCCGCAGTCCATCGCCACTCTCTGTTCTCTGTATTTGTTCAATCATCAAAATGGATTTCCTTTTCACAATTTTGCCAGGTACATCTTTGCTTTCGTGTGTGGGGAGGCTGGATGAGGTGGGTGGATGAGGTGGGTGGGTGAGGAGGCTGGATGAGGTGGGTGGGGAGGCTGGATGAGGTGGGTGGATGAGGTGGGTGGGTGAGGTGGGTGGATGAGGTGGGTGGGGAGGGTGGGTGGATGAGGTGGGTGGATGAGGTGGGTGGGTGAGGTGGGTGGATGAGGTGGGTGGGGAGGGTGGTTGAGGAGGGTGGATGAGGAGGGTGGTTGAGGTGGGTGGGGAGGGTGGATGAGGTGGGTGGATGAGGAGGGTGGATGAGGTGGGTGGATGAGGTGGGTGGATGAGGTGGGTGGATGAGGGGGGTGGGTGGGGAGGGTGGGTGAGGAGGGTGGATGAGGAGGGTGGATGAGGAGGGTGGATGAGGTGGGTGGATGAGGAGTGTGGATGGGGGGTGGGGATAGAGAGGTGTGGGTGAGGAGGTGTGAGGAGGGTGGATAGAGGGTGGGTGAGGAGGTGATGAGGAGGGTGGATGAGGAGGGTGGGTGAGGAGGGTGGGTGAGGAGGGTGGATGAGGAGTGGGTGGATGAGGAGTGTGGGTGAGGAGGGTGGATGAGGTGGGTGGATGTGGGGTGGGTGAGGAGGGTGGATGGATGAGGATGTGGATGGATGAGGAGGGTAGATGAGGACGGGTGGGTGGGGAGGGGGGGGATGAGGGGTGGTGTGTGTGCGTGTGTGTGCTGCGTGCGTGTGTGTAGGTGTGTGTGTGTGAGGAGAGAGAGAGAGAGAGAGAGAGAGAGAGAGAGAGAGAGAGAATTATTTGTGTCCAAGAATTATTCAAAAATCATGACGCCTCCAGACACTGAAAACGCCTATACCGCTGTTCTCAAGATGACATCGTCCGGACCTTTAACATTGCTCAGCGATTGGCTCTGGTCATCTGCAAGTTCTTGATCATGATTGGTTCACGTGGGTTTGATTGACACGCCTTCTGACGTCATTAGTAAGCCCACCCCATCTTACGAATACGAATGCAGATTTTTTTTTTTTTT
>NC_134909.1:24062504-24072504 GCF_041734735.1 Babylonia areolata | reverse complement strand
GATCGCGGTGTCGGGCTGTTAATCTTTTTGGTTTTGTGTTGCTTCAAGGGGTGATGTAAAATATCCGCTTCCCGCCCCCCCCCCCCCAACCCACTCCCCCCTTGCCCTCCACCTCCTCCCCTCCCCCTCCACCTCCTCCCCTCCCCCTCCTTGCCCTGGACGCAAGTATGCCCGCATAATTGCCCGTTTCACACACGCATACAATCACACACACACACACACACACACACACACACACACACACACACACACAACGCAGCCTGACTGGTTTTATTTCATACCGCAACAAGAGGGCGTGAGACAGACAGACAGACAGACAGACAGACACGTGACTGGTTTTATTTCATACCGCAACAAGAGGGTGTGAGACAGACAGACACACAGACAGACAGACAGACACACAGACACGTGACTGGTTTTATTTCATACTGCAACAAGAGGGTGTGAGACAGACAGACAGACAGACAGACAGACAGACACACAGACACGTGACTGGTTTTATTTCATACCGCAACAAGAGGGCGTGAGACAGACAGACAGACAGACAGACAGACACGTGACTGGTTTTATTTCACACTGCAACAAGAGGGCGTGAGACAGACAGACAGACATACAGACACGTGACTGGTTTTATTTCATACCGCAACAAGAGGGCGTGAGACAGACAGACAGACAGACAGACAGACAGACAGACACGTGACTGGTTTTATTTCATACCGCAACAAGAGGGCGTGAGACAGACAGACAGACAGACAGACAGACAGACACGTGACTGGTTTTATTTCATACCGCAACAAGAGGGCGTGATACAGACAGACAGACATACAGACAGACAGACACGTGACTGGTTTTATTTCATACTGCAACAAGAGGGCGTGAGACAGACAGACAGACAGACAGACAGACAGAAACAAACAAATATATTTTTTAAAAAGATAATAAACGTTCCAGAGAAACGAAATCCGCAACGGAAAGAAGAAGAAGGAGAAGAAGAAGGAGAAGAAGAAGGAGAAGAAGAAGGGGGAAATGAAGAAGAAACAAAGGTTCCAATGGGATTTATAAATAAAAAAAAAGCGCCCATAAATCCCCACAACCACCACCATCCCACCCCCACCCCCCAAGCCTAGCTCCCTACCCCAGGTGACAGAAAGGCGTACCTCTTGCTTAATCTTGACACTAATTCCCACAATACTGACCACTGTGACGTACGCTGAGGGCCCCGCTTGACCGCAACACAGACCACACCGTCAGTCCTTAGGGATTAATGTCCTGCCCTAATGCACGGTCTGTAGGAGCTTAATTCCGCTTGACTGGTAACTGGACTGGCTTTACGTCAAAGGGCGGAGTGTCCGCTCCCCTCAAGGAGGTACCCTACGTACCTAGACCTTACTACAACACTACAACAAAACAATCTGGGTGAAAGGGAAAATAAAATAAAATAAAATAAATAGAGGGGGTGGGGAGTGGGGGTGGAGGGGGGCCGGCGCCTAAATCTTACACCAAAACAATCTGAAAAAAAGAAAAGAAAAAAGAGGCAAGGCCTTCAAGACTCACTTGTGATACACTTTAAAAAAACAACAACTAATCATTAAAATGTGTTTTGTATTTGTTATTATAAAGCTTCGCGTTAAAAAAAAAAAAAAAAAAAAAAAAAAAAAATCCTAACCAGAGTCGTATTGATTTTAGTATTTTCCGAAAAAGACCACTTGGGCGAATGAACATAATGAAAGCCCTGTACACTATGAGTAAAACACACAAGCTTTTTATGTATTGAGTATAATTTCAAAATGTAATGTTTAAGATGAGAAAGATCAGTTTAAAGCAAATTAAGTCCCCTAGCATTAATTACAGAGTAATTTCCCTTTTTTTATTATCTGCACCAAAACGTTTGCAAAATAAATAAAACTTCCATGCTTAGCAAAAGAAGTTCCTGATTGAACAAAAAATGATAATAATGACTGCTCTTGTTGTGTCAGAATATCAGATCAAAGTGCCAAGTTTAGAGAATACAAAAAAATATAAATGTAACAGTAAATGCAGTTTGCATATAATTAGGCTTTTTTTTCTTTCTTTTTTTTCTTTTTTTCTTTTGTGCCCATCCCAGAGGTGCAATATTGTTTTAAAGAAGATGACTGGAAATAACTGATTTTTTCCTATTTTTATGCCTAATTTGGTGTCAACTGTCAAAGTATTTGCAGAGAAAATGTCAATGTTAAAGTTTACCACGGACACACAGACACACACACACACACACACACACACACACACACACACACACACACACACACACAAACACACACACACACACAACCGAACACCGGGTTAAACATAGACTCACTTTGCTTACACAAGTGAGTCAAAAAGGAGAGAGAGCGAGAGACCTCGAAACTATAGAAGGTGGGAAGTGAGAGGGGGTTAAGGGGTGTGAGGGACCTAAACCAGCACCTAAAGCTTATAACAAAGCAATCTGAAATAATAAATAAATAAATAAAGCACAGTCAGAAAGCGAGAGACCTCGAAACTCAGAAGTACATTATAACACACTGGCCTTTAGCCACAATACAATAGTTATTTTGTGGACTCGTGATAAACAAGGACCATAACTCATAGTTCATGAATATGTCGTATTGTGTCCACAGCTTGAATAACACGTTTCTCTTCGTATGCACTACATTAAAAACAGTCACTTCATGTCGCACATTTCAAGTGTCTTTTGCGCGCGCACACACACACACACACACACACACACACACACACACACACACACACACACACAGAGTAAGAAGAAAAAGAAGAAGACGACGACGACGAAGAAGAAGAAGACCGTGTACACAGAAGACTGTATCAGTGTTATTGTTGTCATGATGTCAACAGGCGAAAACAAAAAAAAGGAGCGAATTCACAGCTGTTGGCTCAGAACACTATGCATGTATGTCATTATGTTTAGTTTTTTCTCATCTTTGGTTTTCCTACTGAATGTTTTGTCCATTGTGCCCCCCTAACAAAACAACACATTACCCACACTACATTGAGGTATATGTCTCTGCCTACTAACAGATTAACACATTACCTACACTGCATTGAGGTATAGGTCTCTGCCTACTAACAAATCAACACATTACCCACACTGCATTGAGGTATAGGTTTCTGCCTACTAACAAATCAACACATTACCCACACTGCATTGAGGTATAGGTCTCTGCCTACTAACATATTAACTACACTATATTGAGGTATAGGTCTCTGCCTACTAACATATTAACTACACTATATTGAGGTATAGGCCTCTGCCTACTAACATATTAACATATTACACACACTGCATTGAGTTATAGGCCTCTGCCTACTAACAAAACAACACATTGCCCACACTACATTGAGGTATAGGTCTCTGTCTACTAACAGATTAACATATTACCTGCACTGCATTGAGGTATAGGTCTCTGCCTACTAACAAATCAGCACACTACCCACACTGCATTGAGGTATAGGTCTCTGCCTACTAACAAATCAGCACACTACCCACACTGCATTGAGGTATAGGTCTCTGCCTACTAACAAAACAACACATTACCTGCACTGCATTGAGGTATAGGTCTTTGCCTACTAACAAAACAACACATTACCCACACTGCATTGATGTATAGGTCTGCCTACTAAGAAATCAACACATTACCCACACTACATTGAGGTATATGTCTTTGCCTACTAACAGATTAACATATTACCCACACTGCATTGAGGTATAGGTCTTTGCCTACTAACAAATCAACACATTACCCACACTACATTGAGGTATAGGTCTTTGCCTACTAACAAATCAACACATTACCCACACTACATTGAGGTATAGGTCTCTGCCTACTAACAAAACACATTGTTTTCGAACCCAGCACAAACGGACAAATGATGATGATGGTGATGATGAGGATGATGATGATGGCGAGGAGGAGGATGGTGATGATGATTGTGACGATGATGATGATGATGAGGGTGATTGTTTTGTCTCACAGTGCCAGAAGTCACGGGGATTTATCCCTCCTCTGGAAGTCGAAATGGCGGCGTCAGATTGACCGTGTTCGGAATTGGTAAGTGAATGAGTGAGTGTGTGTGTGTGTGTGTGTGTGTGTGTTCGTTCTTTGGTTTAGCGTCTTTTCACTATCAGTGATATTAGACGATTTATAAAAAAATAAAATAAAAAGAAAGAAAAAGGAGGGGGGTGTGGGGAGGGAAGAAGAAAACAGAAAAGGTAGAAAACTACCCCCCAAAAAATGCATAACTAACATGCAGTTACATTTAAAAGTAACAACTCCATAATGATAATAATAATCAGAAACCATTAACACAATTCTAAAGTACATTAAAGGAATGTAGAAATAGGGCTATGAACTAATGCCTGTGAAAGTTGACCATAAGAACCTCGTCAAATAACTTTCCAAAAATCATCTGCAGAAATACTTGGGCAAGAAGTTACGTAACTGCTGACAGTGAAACAAACAGTGATGCAAGCTGAACTGCTTACCACAGATGCATGTAACCTTTTTACTATACTTTGTCTTCAGCACATCAAGTTTTATACGGAAGAAAGTAGAGGTTATTAATCTTGTATAGCAAGCTGATGGATTCGGTATTTTTCTTTAATAATATTCTCGGGGAATAATGTCCCTTTATGTTTTAAAAACTTTTCCTTCCATCGGTTATGAAATCGACCTCCATGCTGATTTTTCTTACAAAGTGTATGCCTCTTTTACGGAAAGACGGTCATGTATTTTTGTCGATTTTTCTTAATCTTATGCTCCTCTTTTAGCTGCTTTATCAGCAGTTTCATTGCCATGAATGTCCACATGAGAAGGCACCCAACAAAAACTGATCTCAGTCCCTTTAATCCTCAATGTACCAAACGATTTGCCTCAATAACTAAGTCAGGTCTTAGTTATTGATCATATATTTTTGTTGTTATACAGATCATTATCAAGTTATTTCCTTTGTATCAGATATCGTGGTTTTTTTGTTGTTGTTTTTTTGTTTGTTTGTTTATTTATGTGTGTATTCATTTGTTGACTTATTTCCTTGGTACCAGATTTCGCGGACAACTTTGACCTGAACAATGACCCTGACGTGGGCACTCACACCACTCTGGTGGCGGGCTCTGAGTACCCATGTGACCTGCACGTGGATGGCGTCACGAACATCACCGCCACCTGCTATACCAGGTACACTGTGTGTGTGTGTGTGTGTGTGAGAGAGAGAGAGAGAGAGAGAGAGAGAGAGAGAGAGAGTGAGTAAGGTTCAGATTCAGATTTCAGATTCAGATGATCTATTCATTTAATTAAGGCCACGGCCCCATGTCAACAGGGGGCGATACAAAATTTCAGTATAACTGTTAGAGTCTGCACTACTGCTGAGAGAGAGAGAGAGAGAGAGAGAGAGAGAGAGAGAGGGGGGGGGGGGGTAATGCCTCCAACTCTGTCTCTGACTAACGTGTTACGTTTGTAACGAGGGAGACCATTTTACCACTGCCACAAACAGCGCTCCCAGTATGGTTCACCGGGATGAAAACCAATCCACAGGTACATGCCGGAAGGGGAGTACCAGGTCAAGGTGAAGGTCAACGGAGCTGACGTCACCACGTACTGCACATCGGATCCCAACGATTGCGTGTACACGGTCAGTTGTTTGTGTGTGTGTGTGTGTGTGTGTGTGTGTGTGTGTGTGTGTGTGTGTGTGTGTTGTTGTTGTTGTTGTTGTTGTTGTTGTTTGTCGCACTGTTACACGGTATGCTTCTTTGTCTAAGAGTTACATTGTATAGGCTGTTATAATAGCCATAACAAATATTGAAACCGCTGCCAGTTGAGTGAAGATTATACAAACAGAAATACATCTTCACAGCATTTGCCTCTTTGCGTTTACTTTACCTTCCTTTTGCCAGATTCCACAAATCCATCCTCTTGCATTGTATGTAATGCTCAGTGCTACGTTTCACACGACCATACATGGTAGTTCTAGATGTGATGACGACAGGTGTGATGTGATGTGATGTGGTGTGATGTGATGTGATGTGATGTGGTGTGGTGTGGTGTGATGTGATGTGATGTGATGTGATGACGACAGGTGTGATGTGATGTGATGTGATGTGATGACGACAGGTGTGATGTGATGTGATGTGATGACGACAGGTGTGATGTGATGTGATGTGATGTGATGTGGTGTGATGTGATGTGATGTGATGTGATGACGACAGGTGTGATGTGATGTGATGTGATGTGATGACGACAGGTGTGATGTGATGTGATGTGATGACGACAGGTGTGATGTGATGTGATGTGATAACTACAGGTGTGATGTGATGTGATGTGGTGACGACAGGTGTGATGTGATGTGATGTGGTGACGACAGATGTGATTTGATGTGATGTGATGACGACAGGTGTGATGTGATGTGATGTGATGACGACAGGTGTGATGTGATGTGATGTGATGTGATGACGACAGTGTGATGTGATGTGATGTGGTATGACGACGGTGTGATGTGATGTGAATGTGATGGTGATAGGACGACAGGTGTGATGTGATGTGATGTGATGACGACAGGTGTGATTGTGATGTGATTGTGTGATGTGGTGTGATGTGATGTGATGACGACAGGTGTGATGTGATGTGATGTTGATGACGACAGGTGAGATGTGATAACTACAGGTGTGATGTGATGTGGAGGGTGATGTGATGACGACAGGTGTGGTGATGATGTGATGACGACAGGTGTGATGTGATGTGATGTGATGTGATGACGACAGGTGTGGTGTGATGTGATGACGACAGGTGTGATGTGATGTGATGTGGTGTGATGACGACAGGTGTGATGTGATGTGATGTGGTGTGATGACGACAGGTGTGATGTGATAACTACAGGTGTGATGTTTACAGGTGAAGGATTCGGACACTCCTAAGATCCACACCTTGACCCCACGATCTGGTGTACCTGGTGAGTCTGTGTGTGTGCGTTTGGTGTGTGTGTGTGTGTGTGTGTGTGTGTGTGTGTGTGTGTGTGTGTGTGTGACACAGAGATTCAAGATTCAAGATTCAAAAACTTTATTACTCAAGGATAAAGATTTTAGGCATCGCCCAGTCTTCCAATCTGTCCTTGTGACAACAATAACAATAACAACATTAACGATAACGACAAAAAAAAAAAAAAAAAAAAAAAGTTAACACTGCTACATCCACTGCTACTAGAACGAAGAATGATCACCACCATCATCATTAACATCGTAAAAAGTAATAAAACGAACGCATTCATACATTCATATCCATACACATGCACACACTCTCTCCACCCAACACACACACACACACACACACACACACACACACACACACACACACACACATATATATATATATATATATATATATATATATATATATATATATATATATATATATATATATATATATATATATATGCACATACAGAGACATGACCGAGGTGAGAAACATATAGCGGACATAAAGAAAACAGAGAAGCACAACTTTACCATTGCACATATACAAAAGTGGTTAATTTGCTGATGCAGATGTTACAGGTAATAACATCCAATTTACAGGCGAACAAGTAAGAACAAAGCACAAAGGTAGAAATAAAATAAATTCACTGCATGTAGGTATGGATACAAACTTCACGGAAAAAAAGCATGATTTTTGTATTTTTTTTAGCTGGTTATTTTAAAAAAAAAAAAAAAAAAAAAAAAAAAGCTTTGTGGGCCTATTGTTTGTGGAGCAGAAGTTCTCGTATGTTTGATTTGAAGGAACGTAATGAATCGCACGTCTTAATGAACGAAGGAAGAGAGTTCCAAGCAGATGGTCCAAAAAATGCAAAGCTAGATTTGTACAAATCGATGCGAGAGAGTGAGAGAGAGAGAGAGAGAGAGAGAGAGAGAGAGAGAGAGAGAGAGAGATTATGAACTGTCATTGTTTAATAATGATAACCATGACAACAACGACGACAACAACAGAACAAGAACAAAGACACTGATAATAATACAAATGATAAAAATGATAATGACAATAATAAAAACAAAACAACAACAATATTTATTACGATAATAATGATAATGATGGTGATGGTGATGACGATGATGATGACGGTAACAATAGTAATGATGACACAACAGTTACACAGCACTCTGCTTTCCGTCGTTGTCGCAGGGACCTTGCTGTCGGCCGAAGCCAAGCTGTTCACGTCCCGTTATGGCAGCAACCTGGAGAGTCAGAACAGCCGCACGGAGAAGATCGTCAAGTGAGTTGTGTGTCTGCTTCATGCACAGGCGTTTGTGTGTGTGTGTGTGTGTGTGTGTGTGTGTGTGTGTGTGTGGAGGGTGGGGGTGGAGTACGTATGTGTATGGGGGGTCGGGGGGCTGGAAGATAAGGCGTGTGTGTGTGTGTGTGTGTGTGTGTGTGTGTGTGTGGAAGAAGGGGGGGAGTAGGGGGGATAGGGGTGGAGTACGTGTGTGTATGGGGGGCGGGGGGGGGGGGGAGATGTGGAAGATAGGGGTTGTGTGCGTGTGTGCGTGCGTGTGCATGTCTCTGTGTTATTCCTGTTTGTGTAATTTAATGTAATCACGTTCTCTGTCTTCTTCAGGTTCTGGGCTGCTGGTAAAATCTGCAACGTCAAGGACCTGGATACAGACGAATAGTATGTTTCTTTCTGGTCACTGGTGGCGGTGTTTTTCTGTTTCGCGGGTGGTTATACTGTTTGGTCGCTTATCGTTGTTGTCTTTGTTTTGTCTGGTTATGTGTTGTTGTCTTTGTTTTGTCTGGTTATGTGTTGTTGTCTTTGTTTTGTCTGGTTATGTGTTGTTGTCTGTTTTGTCTGGTTATGTGTTGTTGTCTTTGTTTTGTCTGGTTATGTGTTGTTGTCTGTTTTGTCTGGTTATGTGTTGTTGTCTTTGTTTTGTCTGGTTATGTGTTGTTGTCTTTGTTTTGTCTGGTTATATGTTGTCTTTGTTTTGTCTGGTTTTGTGTTGTTGTCTTTGTTTTGTCTGGTTATGTGTTGTTGTCTCTGTTTTGTCTGGTTATGTGTTGTTGTCTTTGTTTTGTCTGGTTATGTGTTGTTGTCTTTGTTTTGTCTGGTTATATGTTGTCTTTGTTTTGTCTGGTTATGTGTTGTTGTCTTTGTTTTGTCTGGTTATGTGTTGTCTTTGTTTTGTCTGGTTATGTGTTGTTTTTGTTTTGTTTGGTTTTGTGTTTTTTTGTTTTGTCTGGTTATGTGTTGTTATCTTTGTTTTGTCTGGTTAGGTGTTGTCTTTGTTTTGTCTGGTTATGTGTTGTTGTCTTTGTTTTGTCTGGTTATGTGTTGTTGTCTCACTTTTGTCTGGTTATGTGTTGTTGTCTCAGTTTTGTCTGGTTATGTGTTGTTGTCTTTGTTTTGTCTGGTTATATGTTGTCTTTGTTTTGTCTGGTTATGTGTTGTTGTCTCTGTTTTGTCTGGTTATCTGTTGTCTTTGTTTTGTCTGGTTATCTGTTGTCTTTGTTTTGTCTGGTTGTGTTGTTGTCTGTTTTGTCTGGTTATGTGTTGTTGTCTGTTTTGTCTGGTTATGTGTTGTTTTTGTTTTGTTTGGTGATGTGTTGTTGTCTTTGTTTTGTCTAGTTATATGTTGTTGTCTTTGTTTTGTCTGGTTGTGTGTTGTTGTCTCTGTTTTGTCTGGTTATGTGTTGTTGTCTTTGTTTTGTCTGGTTATGTGTTGTCTTTGTTTTGTCTGGTTATGTGTTGTCTGTTTTGTCTGGTTATGTGTTGAAGGCGGAGGAAGGAGGTTCACACGTAGCTTGTCTGGACGATTCGATGCAACTTTATTATCTGTAAATTCACACATGCTATTGTCTTCAAATTACACATGCGGAACACTCTCGTCTTATTCTTACGTTAAAATAAACAACTGAGCTTCGTATGCGGATAGTTAAAGCCTACACATGCGCCGTATGGATCGAAAGTGCACGTGGATCTC
>NC_134909.1:24040004-24052504 GCF_041734735.1 Babylonia areolata | reverse complement strand
CAGGTCAGTGCTGCTGTACTGACATCTCTGTGTTAGGGTACACATTTACCTTTCCCACTCCATTGTAGGCTTCCAGGGCATCTGCTTAGTTCAGTGCTGCTGTACTGATCACTCTTTGTTAGGGTACACATGTACCGGGAGTTCACTGTTGACTTCCAGAGCGTCTTCACAGTTCAGCTCCCCAGAGCACACGTGTACTGATCTTTTTCTTCGCCCTCTTCTTACCATCATCATAATTATTATGTCATCAGGCGAGAAAACGGCTGAGACTAACCTGTAGGTGGTGACTTGTCCTATGAAGAGAGTATCCCGACGTTTCGGGCCCTAGGCCCTTCTTCATGGGGAGAAAAATAGAGAATGGAGAAGAAAAGAGAGGGCAAAACCAAGACAGAGGTAAAACTAAGAACTGTGAGGAGTAATCAGAGAGAGAAAAAGAAAAAAAAAAGGGTGACAAAAAAGAACAGAGAAAAAGGTGAGCAATATTTACAAAGGAAAAGAAGGGGGGTGGTTAAACACTGGAGGGGGGGGTGGAGGTGGAAAAAGATGAAGAGGTGTAAGAATATGTGTGCTGGTCTGTGTGTGTTTGTGTGTGTGTGTGTGTGTGCCTGTGCGTGTGAAGGGAGAGAAAGAAGACGGAGGGGGGGGGGGAGAGAGAGAGAGAGGGAGTGAGAGACAGGGAGGGAGGGAGAGAGAGTGGTGGAGAGGGAGCGGGAGGAGAGAAAAGTGGGGGAGAGAGGAAGGGGGTAGGGAGAGAGAGAGAATGAGTGTGTGTGTGTGTGTCTGAAGGTGGATTACAGGGGGACAGGAGCAGTGAAAAGGGAGGGGAAAAGAGAGAGAAGAGGGCCCAAGGCCGCTAGGAGTCCATCACTCAGGTGTTGATGCCTGCAAGCTGGATGGTCCCCAGGCGGCTGATCACGTGGGACTCCATATGTTTGCGGTATTCTCTGTTGCTCAGGTTCTGCCATACAGCTGCCACCTTTGCCTGGGTGTAGTTGTGCAATGGGCTGTCATCATCACCTTCATCATCATCAGTAGTGGTAGCCACCACTCCATTTATGTGACAGTCATCGTTAATATCTTTATGTATGTCTTTTTTTTTCTATCTTTGTTTCTTTCCTTCTTTTTTTCTTTCCTTCCTTCCTTTTTTTCTCTCTCTTTCTCACGACAAACAGTGACCATGTTTGTGTGGTTGTTGTCACAAGACAAGACAAGACAAGACAAGGCGTGTTTGTTTCAGGAAACCTCGTGGGGGCACATGTAAGTGTTACATATTTTCATGTACTGTGCAGAGCCAGTCCCTCTGACTGGAGACAGTCCAGACTTTGACGTGATGGCCTCAGCGCTGAACGCTCTGCCCCAGTCTCTCTTTCTTCCTTTCTTTCTATCTTTCCTGCCTTCCTTTTTCTCTTCCTTTCTCACGACAAGCAGTGACCATGTGTTGTGTAGTTGGTGTACAGAGCCACTAACTGGGGACAGTCCAGACTTTGACGTGATGGCCACAGCGCTCAACGCTCTGCCCAGTCTCTCTTTCTTCCTTCCTTTCTTTCTCACGACAAGCAATGGCCATGTGTTGTGTAGTTGGTGTACAGAGCCACTAACTGGGGACAGTCCAGACTTTGACGTGATGGCCTCAGCGCTGAACGCTCTGTCCCAGTCTCTCTTTCTTCCTTCCTTCCTTCCTTCCTTCCTTCCTTTCTCACGACAAGCAATGACCATGTATTGTGTGGATGGTGTGCAGAGCCATTGACAGCGGACAGCACGGACTTCAACGTGATGGCCACAGCGCTCAACGCTCTGCCCAGTATCTCTTCCTTCCTTCCTTCCTTCCTTCCTTTCTTTCTTTCTCACGACAAGCAATGACCATGTATTGTGTGGATGGTGTGCAGAGCCATTGACAGCTGACAGCACGGACTTCAAAGTGATGGCCACAGCGCTGAACGCTCTGCCCAGTCTCTCTTTCTTCCTTCCTTCCTTCCTTCCTTCCTTCCTTCCTTCCTTTCTCACGACAAGCAGTGACCATGTATTGTGTGGATGGTGTGCAGAACCATTGACAGCTGACAGCACGGACTTCAACGTGATGGCCACAGCGCTGAACGCTCTGCCCAGTCTCTCTTTCTTCCTTCCTTCCTTCCTTCCTTTCTTTCTCACGACAAGCAATGACCATGTATTGTGTGGATGGTGTGCAGAGCCATTGACAGCGGACAGCACGGACTTCAAAGTGATGGCCACAGCGCTGAACGCTCTGCCCAGTCTCAAGGGACACAGCGTCCGGGTGACTGACGAGCAGACCGCGGCAAACTCCAAGACCTACAACGTCACCTTTCCGGCCACCCTGGGTACATAATATCTATATATCTATCAATTTATCGATCTGTCTATATCCATCTCTCTCTCTCTCTCTCTCTCTCTCTCTCTCTCTCTATATATATATATATATATATATATATATATATATATATATATATATATATATATATATATATATACACACCCTGTTTTATTGTGTTTTTGTACTGGGGTGGGAGTGGAGGGAGGAGGGGGTCTTTTTTTTTTTTTACCTATTGTTCACACCCTTGCCATCCTAGGTAGGTACAGGGCACCTTTGGATTTTCTGTACTCTCTCTCTCTCTCTGTCTCTCTGTCTCTGTCTCTCTCTCTCTTTCTGTCTCTCTGTCTCTGTCTCTGTCTCTGTCTGTCTCTCTCTCTCTCTCTTTTTTTTTTTTTTTTTTTTTTGAGGTGACGGCATTTTTTCCCCTGCCTTTTTGCGCTCTTTTGTTCGGGTTTAAGAAGAAGAAGATTCAATACTGCGACTACTACTACTACTTCTAACAACAACAACAACAACATCAACAACAACAACAAGAATACTAATAATGTATGAATAATGATGATAATAATAAGATTAATGATAATAGTAATAATTTATCTATGATGATAATTATGTGTCAAAAAAAAGAAAAAAAAGTAACAACGATAGTAATAACTAGTAGTAGTAGTAGTAGTAGTAGTAGTAACATGGTAATGATAATTATAATGATAATAATAATTAATGATAATAATGATACTGATATTGATGATGATAATGATGATAATAATAGCAATAATAATGATGATGATAATAATAATAATGATAATGATAATGATAATAATAATAATGATGATGATGATGATGATGATGATGATGAACATAATCATTATAATATCAATAACAATAATAATGATGATGATGATGATAATGATTGACAATACCTGACTCCACCGACGTGCAGGCAACGTGGAGCAACTGTCGGTACAGGCAGCCACCTCCAGAGACCAAGTGGGGGGCAGTGTGCAGACAAGAAGTGCCGGACAGTCCAGTCTGGAGTACTTCTCTCTGGAGTTTGGTGGTGCCATCACTGAACCCATCAGTGTCACCGCCTCCCCCAGCAAGGTGAGAATACCGCCCGTTACCCCGGTCTCATCTGTGTTGTTGTTGTTGTTGTTGTTGTTGTTGTTGTTCATTGTCATCTCCTCCCCCAGCAAGGTGAAAATACTGCTCGTCACCCCTATGTCATCTGTGTTGCTGTTGTTGTTGTTCAGTGTCATTCCATCAACGTGAGAATACCGCCCGTCACCCCTATGCCATGTGTGTTGTTGTTGTTCTTGTTCATTGTCACCGCTTCCCCATACATGGTGAGAATACCTCTCGTCACCCCTATGCCATGTGTGTTGTTGTTGTTCTTGTTCATTGTCACCGCTTCCCCATACATGGTGAGAATACCTCTCGTCACCCCTATGTCATCTGTGTTGTTGTTGTTGTTCAGCGTCACCGCTTCCACCAACTAGGTGAGAATACCACCCGTCACCACAGCGTCATCTGTGTTGTTGTTGTTGTTGTTCAGCGTCACCGCTTCCCCATACATGGTGAGAATACCTCTCGTCACCCCTATGTCATCTGTGTTGTTGTTGTTGTTCAGCGTCACCGCTTCCACCAACTAGGTGAGAATACCACCCGTCACCACAGCGTCATCTGTGTTGTTGTTGTTGTTGTTGTTGTTGTTCAGCGTCACCGCTTCCCCATACATGGTGAGAATACAGCTCGTCACCCCTGCGTCATCTGTGTTGCTGTCGTTGTTGTTGTTGTTGATGTTGTTCAGCGTCATCTCCTCCGCCAACAAGGTGAGAGTACCGCCCGTTACCCCTATGTCATCTGTGTTGCTGTCGTTGTTGCTGTTGTTGTTGTTGTTGTTGTTGATGTTGTTCAGCGTCATCTCCTCCGCCAACAAGGTGAGAGTACCGCCCGTTACCCCTATGTCATGTGTGTTGTTGTTGTTGTTGAGCGTCACCGCCTCCCCCAACAAGGTGAGAGTACCGCCCGTTACCCCTATGTCATGTGTGTTGTTGTTGTTGTTGTTGTTGTTGTTGTTCAACGTCACCGCCTCCACCAACAAGGTGAGAGTACCGCCCGTTACCCCTATGTCATGTGTGTTGTTGTTGTTGTTGTTGTTGTTCAACGTCACTGCCTCCACCAACAAGGTAAGAGTACCGCCCGTTACCCCTATGTCGTGTGTGTTGTTGTTGTTGTTGTTGAGCGTCACCGCCTCCGCCAACAAGGTGAGAATACCGCCCGTTACCCCTATGTCATGTGTGTTGTTGTTGTTGTTGTTGTTGAGCGTCACCGCCTCCGCCAGCAAGGTGGGAATACCGCCCGTTACCCCTATGTCATGTGTGTTGTTGTTGTTGTTGTTGTTGTTGAGCGTCACCGCCTCCGCCAGCAAGGTGAGAGTACCGCCCGTTACCACAGCGTCACCTGTGTTGCTATTCTTCTTCTTCTTCTTCTTCTTCTTCTTCTTCTTCTTCTTCTGCTTCTACTTCCTCCTCTTCCTCATTGTTGTTAATGTTCTTCTTTTGATGAATGTGGTTGTTCATGATCTCGTTCTTGTTTATTTTATTATTTTCTTTTCTTGTTCTTATTCTTGTTGTTATGATCGTCACTACTGTCGTCTTTTTCACACAACTATCTTGCTACTCCCTGGAAACACTTTAACGA
Organism: Babylonia areolata; assembly: GCF_041734735.1. NCBI lineage: Eukaryota > Metazoa > Mollusca > Gastropoda > Neogastropoda > Buccinidae > Babylonia > Babylonia areolata. The sequence goes on along the minus strand of NC_134909.1, from coordinate 24,047,475 downwards.
GAGTTACGGTCACATCACACACAACCCTCCACTCCTTCCCTCCAAACTTAGTTAATCATTTAACATTATTTAAATAACTTCCGAACTCGTTACAGACAATATGTCACGCAACCGACATCAACACACACACACACACACACACACACACACACACACACACACAGACAGAGGGAGGGAAAGAATTGATGGTTCAAGGAAAGGGTGGGGTGGGGGAATTGATAGATTTTCGCCTAATATCAAAGTTGTGGATAGACGTTAATTAATCAAAAGAACGAACACACACACACACACACACACTCTCTCTCTCTCTCTGTGTCTCTCTCTGTCTCTGTCTCTCTCTGTCTCTCTGTCTCTCTGTCTCTCTCTCTCTCTCTCTCTCTCTCTCTCTCTCTCTCTCTCTCTATCTACACACACACACACCTTTCAAAAATCCTCCCCATGAACCCCTCCCAACCCCACCCCACACCACGTGATGTCCGTCACCAGGTGAGGACGGCCCTGGAAGAGGCCGCCGGGGTGAGGTGTCACGAGAAGCTGTCCAACGGCCGGACGCTGATGGACTGTGAGGACGTGGACAGCTGTGCCGGAGAGCGGGTGGGCCACGAGGAGCCCTTCTGTGGCCGTTTCTCCGCCATGAACCCGGGGGTGCTCTACTGGAAGGGGGAGAATGAGGATGGCTACTACCTGGATACCTCCAGTAGCACTGTGAGTGTGTGTGTGGGGGGGGGGGGAGTGGACTGCTGTTGTTAGAGTGATGTACTGGAAGGGGTAGAAAGAGGATGGCTACGACTTGATGGTCGTTGTTTCTGTTGTTTGTTATTGTTGTTGGTATCACTTGTTACTGTTGTTGTCGCCGCTGCTGTTGTCTTGTTCGATTTGCTTTTGTTGTTGTTTGTTGTTGTTTATTGTTGTTGTTGGTATTGTTTCTTGCTGCTGTTATAGTTGTTCGTGTTGTTGTTGTATGTATCGTTTGTTGTTTGTATTGTTACCGCTGTTGTTGTCGTTGTTTTTTTGTTGTTGGTATTGTCTAATGCTGCTGTTGTCGTTGTTTTTTTTGTTGTTGGTATTGTCTAATGCTGCTGTTGTCGTTGTTTTTTTGTTGTTGGTATTGTCTAATGCTGCTGTTGTCGTTGTTGGTATGATTATTGTTGTAGTTGTCGTTAGTATTGCTTGTTATTGGTGCTGGTGTTGGTGTTGGGGATGGTGGTATTGATACCTGGACAACTTCTGCAGTACTATCAGTGAAGATGACAGACAGCTGTTGGTGCAGGTGTTGCTGTTGTTGTTAAGGGTGGTGATGGTGGTGGCTGCGATGATGACGGATTTATAATTATAGTCATGGTGTTGGAAACGTGGAATGGTTGTGGCAGTGTACTTGTTCAAGTGGTTCTTTTGATACAGTGGTGATGACGGTTGTCATGATTCGATTCCCCCCCCCTCTCTCTCTCTCTCTCCGCGCTCCACCGTGTGTGTGTGTGTGTGTGTGTGTGTGTGTGTGTGTGTGTGTGTGTGTGTGTGTGTGTGTGCATGATTGTCTGTTTCACGTTGTGCACCAATGTGTCCAAACAGCTGTGCCTGGCTCACAAAGGGCCCGTAACCAGTGTTTGGGTCAGGTTCCTGTACAAAGCCACCGCCACCGACATACAGTCAGACGTCATCACTTTCACGGTGTCCTCTGCCATGACCAGGTGAAGTACTGCTTTGTGTTGCGGTGTGTTGTGTTGTGTTGCGGTATGTTGTGTTGTGTTTCATTGTGTCATACTGTACTTTCACGGTGTCCTCTGCCATGACCAGGTGAAGTACTGCTTTGTGTTGCGGTGTGTTGTGTTGTGTTTCATTGTGTCATACTGTACTGTACTGTTCTGTGTTGTGTTTCATTGTGTCATACTGTACTGTACTGTTCTGTGTTGTGTTTCATTGTGTCATACTGTACTGTACTGTTCTGTGTTGTGTTTCATTGTGTCATACTGTACTGTACTGTTCTGTGTTGTGTTTCATTGTGTCATACTGTACTGTACTGTTCTGTGTTGTGTTTCATTGTGTCATACTGTACTGTACTGTTCTGTGTTGTGTTTCATTGTGTCATACTGTACTGTACTGTTCTGTGTTGTGTTTCATTGTGTCATACTGTACTGTACTGTTCTGTGTTGTGTTTCATTGTGTCATACTGTACTGTACTGTTCTGTGTTGTGTTTCATTGTGTCATACTGTACTGTAGCTGTGTTGTGTTTCATTGTGTCATACTGTACTGTAGCTGTGTTGTGTTTCATTGTGTCATACTGTACTGTAGTGTTCTGTGTTGTGTTTCATTGTGTCATACTGTACTGTACCTGTGTTGTGTTGTGTTGTTATATTGTACTGTACTGTTCTGTGTTGTGTTGTGTTGTGTTGTGTTGTTATATTGTACTGTACTGTTCTGTGTTGTGTTGTGTTGTGTTGTGTTGTGTTGTGTTGTGTTGTGTTGTTATATTGTACTGTACTGTTCTGTGTTGTGTTGTGTTGTGTTGTGTTGTGTTGTGTTGTGTTGTGTTGTTGTGTTGTGTTGTTATATTGTACTGTACTGTTCTGTGTTGTGTTGTGTTGTGTTGTGTTGTTGTGTTCTGTTGTTATATTGTACTGTACTGTTCTTTTCTGTTCTGTGTTGTGTTGTGTTGTGTTGTGTTGTGTTGTGTTGTTATATTGTACTGTTCTGTTCTGTGTTGTGTTGTGTTGTGTTGTGTTGTGTTGTGTTGTGTTCCCAGTGTTTTGTTTCGTTGTGCCGTGCTTTGTTGTGATGTGTTTTAAGGTGTTGTTTTGTGCTGTAGTGAGTTGTGATGTGTTTTAAGGTGTTGTTTTGTGCTGTGGTGCGTTGTGATGTGTTTTAAGGTGTTGTTTTGTGCTGTAGTGAGTTGTGATGTGTTTTAAGGTGTTGTTTTGTGCTGTGGTGCGTTGTGATGTGTTTTAAGGTGTTGTTTTGTGCTGTGGTGCGTTGTGATGTGTTTTAAGGTGTTGTTTTGTGCTGTAGTGAGTTGTGATGTGTTTTAAGGTGTTGTTTTGTGCTGTAGTGAGTTGTGATGTGTTTTAAGGTGTTGTTTTGTGCTGTGGTGCGTTGTGATGTGTTTTAAGGTGTTGTTTTGTGCTGTGGTGAGTTGTGATGTGTTTTAAGGTGTTGTTTTGTGCTGTGGTGCGTTGTGATGTGTTTTAAGGTGTTGTTTTGTGCTGTGGTGCGTTGTGATGTGTTTTAAGGTGTTGTTTTGTGCTGTGGTGCGTTGTGATGTGTTTTAAGGTGTTGTTTTGTGCTGTGGTGCGTTGTGATGTGTTTTAAGGTGTTGTTTTGTGCTGTGGTGCGTTGTGATGTGTTTTAAGGTGTTGTTTTGTGCTGTGGTGCGTTGTGATGTGTTTTAAGGTGTTGTTTTGTGCTGTGGTGCGTTGTGATGTGTTTTAAGGTGTTGTTTTGTGCTGTGGTGCGTTGTGATGTGTTTTAAGGTGTTGTTTTGTGCTGTGGTGCGTTGTGATGTGTTTTAAGGTGTTGTTTTGTGCTGTAGTGAGTTGTGATGTGTTTTAAGGTGTTGTTTTGTGCTGTGGTGCGTTGTGATGTGTTTTAAGGTGTTGTTTTGTGCTGTGGTGCGTTGTGATGTGTTTTAAGGTGTTGTTTTGTGCTGTGGTGCGTTGTGATGTGTTTTAAGGTGTTGTTTTGTGCTGTGGTGCGTTGTGATGTGTTTTAAGGTGTTGTTTTGTGCTGTGGTGCGTTGTGATGTGTTTTAAGGTGTTGTTTTGTGCTGTGGTGCGTTGTGATGTGTTTTAAGGTGTTGTTTTGTGCTGTGGTGCGTTGTGATGTGTTTTAAGGTGTTGTTTTGTGCTGTGGTGCGTTGTGATGTGTTTTAAGGTGTTGTTTTGTGCTGTAGTGCGTTGTGATGCATTGCATTGTACTGCGCTGCGTTGTAGTGAAGTGTTTGTAGTGTACAGTACGGTACTGTGCTATACTGTACTGCTTTGGTTTGTATTGGTTTTCATTGGGTTGGGTCACAACTTCGGCTTGCTTGCTCTCTCCGGGAAGAACGCGTCGCCAACAGTACAGCGCCACCCATTTCCGCTGTTGAGACAGCTGTTTGGCACAAGGACTGGTTTTGTGCGAGTGTGACACGAATTGATTTTCTCTTTCTTTCTTCTTTCAACTTTCAATTTTTACACCTTTCTTTCTGAACACACACGCACCTAGTATACACACACACACACACACACACACACACACACACACACACATGTAAACCTAACTCAACATAACATACTATGATGTGCCGTCAGGTGGAAATACATATGTAAAGACATCTACACTCTGGTGAAGAGCACACACACACACACACACACACACACACACACACACACACACACACACATGTAAACCTAACTCAACATAACATACTATGATGTGCCGACAGCTGGAAGTACATATGTAAAGACATCTACGCCCTGGTGAAGAGCAGGCAGCCAGGCAAGACGTCCTATCAGATCCAAGGGATCGGAGTGAGGACGGACTCCAACACCAACTACGACGCCTTTGTGGACCACATGGTGCTCAACAGAGAGGACACCGTGTCGGACTTCAGTGAGTTGACTCCGTTTTCGGAGAGAGAAACAGCGAGATGCCAGCTTTAGTTTCAGTTTCAGTTTCAGTAGCTCAAGGAGGCGTCACTGCGTTAGGACAAACCCATATACGCTACACCACATGTGCCAAGCAGATGCCTGACCAGCAGCGTAACACAACGTGCTTAGTCAGGCCTTGAGAGAAAAAAAAAGAAGAAAAAAGATAGATACATAAAAAAGAACTACTACTACTAATAACAATAATATGTATAAGGCGCAAAAACTTGATGAAGTCAACTATAAGCGTACAAAAAAAATAAAATAAATAAATAAATAAATAAATAAATAAATAATAATAATAATAATAATAATAATAATAATAATAATAATAATAATTTTCCAAAAAAAACAACTTTATTTAGAAACATTTTAATGTTTTTTTGAGAGAGATTTCAAGATGATTTATTCATATACAGGCCGAGACCCCTTATGAAGGGGTATGTGAGTATGATGTAATGAAAACACCATAATGCAACATATATGGAAAATATAACATCACTTCCAAACGTAGAGTAGCCTAGTTATGAAAACATAATGCAGAAAAAATCAGTGTTCTCATGACTTAATGGTTACTCGGAATTTGAAAGCGTTATATAGATACAAAGAAAGGTTTCTAACAATTTCACAAGAAGTTGAAGGCATTAAAGAGAGAGAGAGAGAGTGACACTGACACTGACACTGACATATTTTATTGTCCGTTTAGCACTAATAACAGGGATGCAGCGAACACAAATTGTCACATTTCAGAACACCGTGGAACAGAAAACATTTAACTTAATTTAATCTAGCAACGCACATACACGCACAAAAAGCACAAATGATCACATATCAAACAGCGAATTTTGAATGCCTTCTGCAGGTATGTAACGAACTGTTTTGCAATGGTTTCATTTCTTGATGACATCAGCAAGGAATATCCACAGAGAGAGAGAGTAGTAGTAGTAGTAGTAGTAGTGGTAGTGGTAGTAGTAGTTGTTGTTGTAGAAATAGATGAATAACATTACTGTCGTGTTGCACGTGCAGACGTGGCCCCCCTGATGCGCATGCCCCAGGCCCGGCCCAACGGCGCCTTCCTCCGGACCGTGACCGTGACGGGCAGCTCTGGGGACTACACCGTCACCCTGGACCCCTACCTGTGCGGCAACACCTTCCCCCTCATGTCCCTGCAGGGCGCCTCGGTCAGTTGGGGTGGGGGTGGGGGGGTGGGGGTGGGGGGCTCTGTGTGTGTGTGTGTGTGTGTGTGTGTGTGTGTGAAGGGTGAGGGTGAAGGTCATGGTCATTCCTCTGAGGGGAGAGTGAAGGTCCAGCACCTTACCCCTCATGTCCCTGCAGGGTGCCTCGGTCAGTTTGGGGGTGGGGGGTTTGGGGGCTGTGTGTGTGTGTGGGAGGGGGGGCGGAAGGTCATGGTCATTTCTCTGAGGGGAGAGTGAAGGTCATGGTCATTCCTCTGAGGGGAGAGTGAAGGTCATGGTCATTCCTCTGAGGGGAGAGTGAAGGTCATGGTCATTCCTCTGAGGGGAGAGTGAAGGTCATGGTCATTCCTCTGAGGGGAGAGTGAAGGTCATGGTCATTCCTCTGAGGGGACAGTGTAGGTCCAACACCTTCACCCTCATGTCCCTACAGGGCAGCTTGGTGAGTTAGGGGGCGGGGGGAGGGGTGTGGGGTGAAGGTCAAGGTCATTTTATTTTGAGCGAAGCGTGAAGGTCCAACACCTTCCCCCCACATGTCAGTACAGGGCAGCTCAGTGAGTTTGGGAGGACTGTAGGGGGAAGATCGTCATTCATCCGAGGCTGAGGGAAGATTGAAGGTCCAGGTCATTCCTCTCAGGAAAGATCCAGCTCATTCCCCTGAGGGAAGGAGTCAAGGTCATAGTCATTCCTCTGAGAAAAGAGTCAAGGTCATGGTCATTCCTCTGAGAAAAGAGTCAAGGTCATGGTCATTCCTCTGAGGAAAGAGTCAAGGTCATGGTCATTCCTCTGAGAAAAGAGTGAAGGTCAAGGTCATTCCTCTGAGGAAAGTGTGAAAATCCAAGTCATTCCTCTTTACCGCAATCAGCGGGAATTCCAAGAAAGCTCAACATTGTGTCGCTTAATTCTTGGTGGGTTTTTTGTCGTTGTTGTTGTTGATTATGCTTTTGTGTTTTGTCGCTTGATAACAATTAGACATTTACAATAATAGAAACGATTACTTATTAGATACGTTCATCTGTTCCGGAGACAAAATTTAGTCTACGTGTGCAGCAACAGTTTGCACAACAACAAAACTGTTTAGCACTTCTCCTCAAATGAAAAGTTTGGACAAAATTGTTTCAAACTTGAACATGACGTCTTCACTTGTGTACTTTCGATACTGTATGCAAATTGAGTCACGTGGTGTTGCGCGGGGCACGTGCAGGTGTCTGGCAGCACGGCCTCCAGCAGCAACAGCGCCACCTTCACGCTGAGCAGCGGAGGGCAGCAAGTGAGTGTGACGAACACCCGACAGACCCGGGCCTCTAAACCCATCGCTGGATCCTTCACCGTCACCTTCAACGGAAAGACCTCACAACGTACGTACCTTGTCTCCTGTGTGTGTGTGTGTGTGTGTGTGTCTGTCTGTCTGTCTCCGTCTGTCTCTGTGTGATTCTTTATGTCTGTCTCTGTGTGACTCTCTCTCTCTCTCTCTCTCTCTCTCTCTCTCTCTCTCTCTCTCTCTCTCTCTCTCTCTCTCTCTCTCTGTGTGTGTGTCTGCGTTACATGCCTTGAGTCTCTATCTGTGTGTGACTCTCTCTCTCTGTGTTTGTCTGTCTCGACATGACTGTTCCTCTGTGTTACATACATTGAGTCTATCTGTCGCTCACTTATCTATC
>NC_134909.1:23985004-24035004 GCF_041734735.1 Babylonia areolata | reverse complement strand
CACGAACACAGACACATTTACAAACTCTGCGGTGCTATCTGCTTCCATTAGAAATGTCTCATATTTGTATTTGTATTTCTTTTTACCACAACAGATTTCTCTGTGTGAATTCGGGCTGCTCTCCCCAGGGAGATCGCGTCGCTACGCTACAGCGCCACCCATTTTTTTGGTATTTTTTCCTGCGTGCAGTTTTATTTGTTTTTCCTGTCGAAGTGGATTTTTCTACAGAATTTTGCCAGGAACAACCCTTTTGTTGCCGTGGGTTCTTTTACGTGCTCTAAGTGCATGCTGCACACGGGACCTCGGTTTATCGTCTCATCCGAATGACTAGCGTCCAGACCACCACTCAAGGTCTAGTGAAGGGGGAGAAAATATCGGCGGCTGAGCCGTGATTCGAACCAGCGCGCTCAGATTTTCTCGCTTCCTAGGCGGCCGCGTTACCTCTAGGCCATCACTCCACATGATAATCAACATGTGTTTGAAATAGTTGAGAGTTTAATATCGAGCCCAATTGGCTCTTTGTAGAAAGTCTACTGTTTGACTTGTTAGTTTGTTTTATTTGGTTTATATTTGTTTATTTGTTTTTTTTATGCTAATTGAGAAGGGAGGAACAGGGAAAGTAGTGAGGATTTAAGACATGGGTGGGGTGGGAGAGATGCCGGGTTTTCGTCTAAAATCACAAATTTGGATAGACATTAAGCAAAAGAACGAACGAACAGACACACACACACACACACACACACTCTCTCTCTCTCTCTCTCTCTCTCTCTCTCTCTCTCTCTCTCTCTCTCTCTCTCTTTCCCTCATGCATAATAATCTTCTTCTCTTTTTTTTTCTTCTTTTTTTTGCTGCCCCATCATCTGCACCGTTTCAGTGGCATTACTCCCACGCCGCTCATTTAGATTCCCCGCTACACGGCCAGACCCGGGATCGTCCGTCACAGTTCCAGTGTCGGCAGTCTGCAGGGAACCATCGATATTATGTCGCCAGGATGCCACACACCAGAGGAGACCCTGTCACTAAGCCCCCTACTAAAGACAATAATGGTTTAGTCGGAAAAGAAAAAACAAATAAAATTGCACTCAGGAAAAAAAAATATAAAAAAATGGGTGGCGCTGTAGTATAGCGACATGCTTTCCCTGGGGAGAGCAGCCCAAATTTCACACAGAGAAATCTGTTGTGATAAAAAGAGAAATACAGTACAATTTTGGTTTGGGACTATGTGACAAGGTTATACTCTACGCTTCCTGTCATGATGATATCCCGTCGTTAACCAGGCCCGAGATATACAGACACTTGCAGTGTTGGTCAGGTAATTAGAGCAACACACCCAAATACGCATCCTTGAAGTGGATGACACACGACTGTGTGGTCCCAGTCTCCCCATTTAAGCCCACAGCACACTCAACTCTGGGTGGGAGCCGGTCGCGGGCCGAAAAACCCACCTCCGCTGGGATTCGAACCCGCGTCCTCCCTGCCGTCAGTCCGCGACGCTAACCACTTCGCCACGGCGGCTTGTCATAATTATAATCTTTACAGTGCACACATTGAGCTAGTCGCTTCGACTGGATCGTTCGTAGTTAGGAATACCTTCCCTACTATGCACTGTTTCAGACATGAACCTTCCCTACTATGCACTGTTTCAGACATGAACCTGGTGCTGTGCACTGTTTCAGACATGAACATGGTGCTATGCACTGTTTCAGACATGAACCTTCCCTACTATGCACTGTTTCAGACATGAACATGGTGCTATGCACTGTTTCAGACATGAACCTTCCCTACTATACACTGTTTCAGACATGAACATGGTACTATGCACTGTTTCAGACATGAACATGGTGCTATACACTGTTTCAGACATGAACATGGTGCTATGCACTGTTTCAGACATGAACATGGTGCTATGCACTGTTTCAGACATGAACCTTGCGCTATGCATTGTTGTTTTTTTTTATGTGAACCTTGCACTATGTTTTGTTTTTTGTTGTTTTTTATGTGAACCTTGCACTATGTTTTGTTTTTGTTGTTTTTTTATGTGAACCTTGCACTATGTTTTGTTTTTTGTTGGTTTTTTTTGTGAACCTTGCACTATGTTTTGTTTTTTGTTGTTGTTTTTTGTGTGAACCTTGCACTATGTTTTGTTTTTTGTTGTTGTTTTTTTATGTGAACCTTGCACTATGTTGTTGTTTGTTGTTGTTTTTTTTGTGAACCTTGCACTATGTTTTGTTTTTTGTTGCTTTTTTATGTGAACCTTGCAAAATGTTGTTGTTTTTTTATGTGAACCTTGCACTATGTTTTGTTTTTTGTTGTTGTTTTTTATGTGAACCTTGCACTCTGCACTGTTTCAGGCGGTGACAGCATCACTATCGACGGCAGCGGCTTTGGCAGCAGTGCTCCTGACGTCACTGTGAACGGGGAAGCTCTCGTGGTGACGTCACACAGCGACACCCAGTTGGAGGCGGAGTTCCCTCCCTTGGCTCCTGGCTCTTACCCTCTGAACGTTCTCGTTCCGGGTAAAGGCTTGGCGGATATCAGGTGTGTTTTTCTTTGCTAAGTAATGTTTATTGTTTTTATCTATTTAAAACAAATGATATTACTACATTTGATATTCAATATTTATGTGTTGATGTATCTGTTATGCGTATGTGCGTATATGCACTTGAATCAGTTCATTTGTCTGAATATGTCTGCTTATCAAAGGCACTGGTTTACTTTTGTGTTTGAGTATTGCATTGTTGTATAAATTTGTGTGAATATATGCATGCTTAATAGTTATGTATGTATGTATGTATGTATGCATGTATATTTGATATTCATAAAATCTAAACAGTCTATATGTTTAAAAAGCAAAAAAAAATCATGAACAAACAAAATTTTATTTAAAATCGAAGCAGTTCTAACGTTTCTATTCTAACCCTCACAGAACATTCAAAGCAATCGTAGTGTATCCACTTTAGCACATAGAAGACATTCGAAGCAATCCTAACGTGTCCATGTTAACCTATATGACACCGGAAACAACCCTGCGTTTCCATTTGAACTCTGACATGACACTGGAAGCAATCCTAACGTTTCTATTGTAACCCTTATATAACACACGAATCAATCCAAACGTTTCAATTTTAACCTTTCAGGACACCCGAAACAATCCTAACGTTTCCATCTTTACTCGTGTAGGACTCCCGAAACAAATATGTGTGTTTTTTTTAACCCTTACATGACGTAAGATGCAGTACTTAACCCTTACAGGACACACGAAATAATCTCAATGTTTCCGCTTTAACCCTCACGTGACATTCGAAGCAATTATAACGTTTCCGTTTTAACTCTTACAGAACCAACAACATCTCCGACATCACAGTGACGCTGAAGGTGACGGGGCTCACCCCCACACGGGGTTCCCTGTTCGGAGGAACCCTGCTCACCATCACGGGGCAGGGGTTCGGAACTAACGCCTCACTGGTGGATGTCAAGGTCGGCAGCCACGCATGCGCGGTAGACGCATTGTCGGACACGGAACTGACGTGTCTTGTGGACAATACCGCAACCACACACACTGTCACCAACCAGGGAACTCACAAAGGTGATTACTTGTTCGGGAAAATCCGTCGTGTTTGGGGTTTGTTCTTTGTTTTGTTTTGTTGGTGTATTGTTTCACTATCAAGGTAGATTTTCCTGCATAATTTTGCCAGGGACAACCATTTTTGTGGGTGTATTTGTTTCACTATCAAGGTATCAAGGTAGATTTTCCTGCATAATTTTGCCAGGGACAATCATTTTGTTGCCGTGGGTTCTTTTACGTGCGCTAAGTGCATGCTGCACACGGGACCACGGTTTATTGCCTCATCCGAATGACTAGCCTCCAGACCACCACTCAAGGTCTAGTGGATGGGGAGAAAATATCGGCGGCTGAACCGTGATTCGAACCAGTGCACTCAGATTCTCTCGCTTCCTGGGCGGACGCGTTACCTCCAGGCCATCACTCCACTGTCACTTGAAACTTTTCTCTCAGGACTGTCCTTTCTTTCATTTTGTTTTATTTCATTTTATTTTACTTTATTTTATTCTATTTTATTTTATTTCATCTTATTTCATTTTCTCTTTTTTTTTTTTTTTTTTTTTTTTGTTCTCGGCATTTGCAACGAAATCACGCATGCACGCATGCAGACACACACACACACACACACACACACACACACACACACACAACACAGAGTCATCCTCCCCTCTTTCCCCAGACTACGGCACTGGTTACGCCTACGACCCCAAACAGCTGTCAATCAGTGAGGGAGACTGCGTGAGGTGGGTGTGGACCACGCCCTCTTTCGTCAGCGGCATCGCTTACGGCGTCTACCAGACGGCCACCGATACTGCCAAGGTCACCTTGACTGACGGCTTCGCCTCGTCAGGCGCCAGCAGTGCTAATGGTATGTACGGCAGTCATCCATGTCCGATTGTGACCATCAGTGGTATGTACGGTAGTCATTAATGTGGACTGTGCCATCACTACTGCTAATGGTATGTACGGCAGTCATCCATGTCCGATTGTGACCATCAGTGATATGTACGGCAGTCATCCATGTCCGATTGTGACCATCAGTGATATGTACGGCAGTCATCCATGTCCGATTGTGACCGTCAGTGATATGTACGGTAGTCATCCATGTCCGATTGTGACCATCAGTGATATGTACGGTAGTCATTAATGTGGACTGTGCCATCAGCACTGCTAATGGAATGTACGGTAGTCATTTATGTGGAGTGTGACCATCACTACTGTTAATGGAATGACTACTGCTAATGGAATGTACGGTAGTCATTTATGTGGAGTGTGACCATCAGTACTGCTAATGGAATGTACGGTAGTCATTTATGTGGAGTGTGACCATCACTACTGTTAATGGAATGTACGGTAGTCATTTATGTGGAGTGTGACCATCACTACTGCTAATGGAATGTACGGTAGTCATTTATGTGGAGTGTGACCATCACTACTGCTAATGGTATGTACGGTAGTTATTTATGTGGAGTGTGACCATCAGAACAGCTGGGTAGGCAACTTTACTGTTGGCCCAATGTCCGTCTGTTTGTGTAGCTGGCTGTACTCGATGTATGTCTGCCTCTGTGTGTGTGTGTGTGTGTGTGCGCGCGCGCGCGCGTGCGTGTGCGTGTGCGTACGCGTGTGTGTGTGCACGTGAATTTTACCACAAATCATCTGGATATAAAGTAAATCATCGTTAGTATGAGAAAATAATGATACGTGTTAAGATTCTGGACAATAGCAATCTTAGTTGCAATCATTTTATTGAACCTCGCTGTTTCCTTTTCTTTTTAGATACCATAATATCACTGTGTGTATGACAGTCTTGGTCGACGATGATTATTGGAACTTCAGAGGACACAACTGCTGTTCCTACTATTACGGCCAGAATTTGATAACAGTCAAGATCGTCTTGCCCTCACTCTCTTGGCCTTTGAGTAATTGTATGTTTGTATATATATGCGTATGTAATTTGCCATGTATATTGTACCTATTATGTAATTTTTGATGGATTGTTTTGTCATAGTTGGTAATGGTTCTCACGTAGCTGGTCTACATGTTTTGATGGGCGGTGTAACGAGTTCTTATTGGAGCTATTCCACTGTAAAGCACTCAGAGCAAACTTTCTTTGATATGGCGCTATATTAACGAAATCATTGTCATTTTCAGGACAGTACGAGTTCTGCTTCAACGTGGCTGGGGACTATTTCTACTGGAGTGGCTACGTCAACTCCCCCTACGACACCATCTACCTCCGAGGTCAGGTCACCGTGACCGCACGGACGTCCTCGGTTGAAGATCTCAAGGTCAAGGTTGGCGGTGTGGAGGCTGAGTATGACACAGGTAGGTTCTGTGATTTCTGGAAGAAATGATAATAGCAATCGTTGGTGTCTTCTCTCTCTCTCTCTCTCTCTCTCTCTCTCTCTCTCTCTCTCTCTCTCTGAAGATAATATATTTAATGATAATAAAGATGCAAAACCTATGTTTGATAGACCTATATCTAGTGAAGAAGTTGTTTTTGCAATACGAAAATTAAAAAATGGCAAATCCGCTGGTCCAGATGGAGAATTGTTATAATTTTTTTTAGTGAAATTGTTTAATTCTTTGTTTAACTCTGGAGTTTATCCTGACAGCTGGAAAGAGTCAATAATGTTGGCTTTGTTTAAGAAAGGTGACTTACATGATGCAAATAACTATAGGGGTATTTCTTTGTGCAATGTTTGTAGTGAATTGTATAGTATTATTATTGATAACAGATGGCATGAGTGGATAAGCCAGAATGATATAACGGGGGAACATCAAGCCGGTTTCAAGAAAGGCTATTCTACAATTGATCATATCTTTACTTTATTGACTGCCATTCAGAAACAGTTTGTGTGTAATCAGAAGTTGTATGTTGCTTTTGTGGACTTCGAAAAAGCGTTTGATTCAATATCTCGAAAACTGTTATGGCCTATTTTGCTGAAAAATTGAATTAAAGGCAAGTTGTATAGGTGTATAAAAAGTATGTATTGTGAAGTGAAAGCCAGAATAAGATCAGGGGCCACATTGTCGGATTTTGTAATGTGTACTAGGGGAGTTAAGCAAGGTGACGTGTGCAGCCCGGTTTTGTTTTCTTTATTTATCAACGAGTTAGCTTTAGAGATAATTGAAAATGGTCGTCACGGAGTGACTTTTGATCTTGTGGAATTGTTTTTGTTGCTTTTTGCAGATGATATTATTTTATTATCTACAACGGTAGTTGGTCTTCAGAGACAATTGAACAGCTTGTATTCAGCAGCAACTAGATTAGAGCTTAGAGTAAATATGAATAAGACAAACATTATTGTGTTTCGTAAAGGAGGCTATCTGGCACGTAGTGAGAGATGGATGTATGGGAATGAAAAAAATGGTCGTGGTTAATGCTTACAAATATCTTGGTATTTACTTTACAACAAAACTTAGTTTTGGTTTCGCATGTTGTGATATTGCAAACAGAGCAAGAAAGGCTGTTGTGGTTCTCCTTCATATTTTGTATAAACTGGATTGTAATTCATTTGTTGTTTTTTCTAAGTTGTTTGATGCTCAGGTGCAGCCAATCCTGCAATATGGAGCAGAAATATGGGCGTTGGAAAATAATGTAATAATAGAAAAGGTGCATTTGTATGCCATGAAGCGTTTTTTTTTAAATGTAGACCAACGAACACCTAATGATTTTGTTTACGGAGAACTGGGTAGGTATCCAATTTATTTGAACTCGCATGTGAAATGTATAAGATACTGGCTTAAACTTACAAGAACGGGTGAATTTAGATTGCCTTTTAAGGCTTACAAGTTATTGCGAAATTTAGTAACAGTGAGAAGACATGGGCTTCTAACATACGAAAATGTCTAAATTCATACGGATTTGCGTTTGTTTGGGATAATCAGGGTGTTCAATGTATCTCAGGATTCTTGAAATGTTTTAAACAAAGATTAATTGATTGTAGATGGCAGGACTGGCAGGACTATATGTATAACAGTGATAGATTTGCACAGTATAGATTTTTCAAGACAACGCACATGATAGAACCTTACACTGGAATAAAGATGAATAGATATGTAAAGAGTGCTTTGAGCAAATTTAGATTCGGTGTCTCTGATATTGCTTGCCATTGTTTTAGATACAGAAACGTAAGAGAACAGGAACTTTTGTGCCGCTTATGCAATCAGGCTAAAGAAGATGAAATCCATTTTTTGTTTTGTTGCCCTGCTTTCCATGATCTCAGAGTGAAATTAATTAATTCGAAGTATTATGCAGAACCATGTCATTTTAGGCTAAATATGTTGTTGTCAACAAGAAATGAGACAGTTCTTTTTAATTTAGCTATGTATATTTATGAAGCAAGCAAGAGGCTGCGCACTGCAGTCTCTTAATATTCGTTTGCAGACCTTATGTCTGTTAACTGTTACCTTTGTTAATGAAAATTATGTATTATGTTCCTTTGTATTAGCCCCTTCAGTATGGGGCCAAGGCCTTTATCTGAATAATCATATGAATCTGAATCTGAATCTCTCTCTCTCTCTCTCTCTCTCTCTCTCTCTCTCTCTCTCTCTCTCTCTCTCTCTCTCTCTCTCTCTCTCTCTCTCTCTCTCTCTGCTTCTTCACCCTTTCACCCTTTCACCATATCTCTCTCTCTCTCTCTCTCTCTCTCTCTCTCTCTCTCTCTCTCTGCTTCTTCACCCTTTCACCCTTTCACCATCTCTCTCTCTCTCTCTCTCTCTCTCTCTCTCTCTCTCTCTCTGCTTCTTCACCCTTTCACCATCTCTCTCTCTCTCTCTCTCTCTCTCTCCCTCTCTCTCTCTCTCTCTGTCTCTCTCTCTCTCTGCTTCTTCACCCTTTCACCCTTTCACCATCTCTCTCTCTCTCTCTCTCTCTCTCTCTCTCTCTCTCTCTCTCTCTCTCTGCTTCTTCACCCTTTCACCCTTTCACCATCTCTCTCTCTCTCTCTCTCTCTCTCTCTCTCTCTCTCTCTCTCTCTCTCTCTCTGCTTCTTCACCCTTTCACCCTTTCACCATCTCTCTCTCTCTCTCTCTCTCTCTCTGCTTTTTCACCCTTTCACCCTTTCACCATCTCTCTCTCTCTCTCTCTCTCTCTCTCTCTCTCTGCTTCTTCACCCTTTCACCCTTTCACCATCTCTCTCTCTCTCTCTCTCTCTCTCTCTCTCTCTCTCTCTCTCTCTCTGCTTCTTCACCCTTTCACCATCTCTCTCTCTCTCTCTGCTTCTTCACCCTTTCACCATCTCTCCCTCTCTCTCTCTCTCTCTCTCTCTCTCTCTCTCTCTGCTTCTTCACCCTTTCACCATCTCTCTCTCTCTCTCTGCTTCTTCACCCTTTCACCATCTCTCTCTCTCTCTCTGCCTGCGCCTCTCTGTCTTTCTCCTTTTCAGGCCCGAAGCACTTTCCAAATTGTACAGTAACTTCTAGTGACTTCATATTTTATTTCTCAGCCCTCATACTGAATATTCGCGAACAAAATAACGAAGGAGGAAAATATGTTGAGTCTCTTCGTACTTGTCACTAAGTGACGTTAACACGTACAAGCTGTGTTGTTGTTTATTAGATTTTTTTTCACAACCCTCATGCTAAAAATTCACGAAGGGCTAGGAAGGAAGGCCCAGAGTCTGACAGACAGACAGACCAGCATCAGACCTTGTCTTCGCAAAGTATGTATGGAGAGAGACTGACATTCTCAAACAAGCCTGTAAAACCACAACTGACCCCGCCACAGGAACATCCCCCGGAACACGACTCCATAGTCTCCTGACACTGAGGGATGCTTAACTACGTAGGGCAAAATTGTTTGTACACGGTAAATAAATGACACAATCACAACACTTATTTTGGCTTTTTTTTTTTTTCGTTTGCAGTGAACGGCAGTTAATTGGATTGTTTTAATTCAAGGTGTGTGTGTTGCATATATACGGTCCGTAGTCAGTAGGAGGTTCAGTGTAATAGCATCATCTTAGATGAACAGACTATGAATAAATAAACGTACTAGAAAGTAGGACTGGATTTGACGAGCCAAGGGAAACAAACCCGTGTGTGTTCAGGCGCCAGTAGCTCCCCCTCCACTTACGGGTCCTGCAGTGGTGACGTCAGTCTGATTTCGGGCTGCACCCCCACAGTGAACCCTGTGGCCACTGACGTCAGCAAGTTCCAGTTTGCCCTTCACGAGTGCGCCACTCCTTACGTCACCTCCATCAGCGACACCAGCGCCACCACTGTGGACACCATCACCTTTAGGGGCACGGGATTTGGTGACGTGGACTGTCAAAATGAGGTAGGATTGTTTGGGGGTTTGTGTGTTGAGGGGGGCGTGGAGGAGGGGGTGGAGGCGGTGGTGGTGGTGGTGGTGGTGGTGGTGTGTGTGTGTGTGTGTGTGTGTGTGTGTGTGTGTGTGTGTGTGTGAAGTCCTTATTCCCAGATCACCAACGCGGGAGTGTCGGAGGGTGTGGCGACCTCATCATTATCATTATTACCATCATTGTTATCATTATCATTTATATTATTATCATCATTACCATTACTGTTATCATCATCATCATCATCTTCATCATCGTCGTTGTCTCCATCCCCAGATCACTTAAGCGGGAGTGCCGGAGGACGTGGTGAATTCATCATTATGATTATTGCTGTTATCATTATAATCATTACCATCGTGGTCGTCACCATTCCCAGATCACCTACGCATGAGTGTCAGAGGATGAGGTGACATCAGCATTATCATTATCACTATTATTACCATCATTATCATCATTGTTATTATCATCATCCCCACGTCACCTGCGCGGGAGTGTTGTAAGTGTGGTGACATCATCATCATCATCATCACTGTTATAATAATCATCATCGTTATCATCATTGTCGTCATCCTTCCCAGTTCACCTGCGCGGGAGTATATCGGAGGGCATGGTCACATCATCATCATCATTGTTACCATCATCATTATTCCTGTTGTTATCATCACTGTTATTATCATCATCATCATCGTTATCATCATTGTCATCATCATCGTTATCATCATTGTTACCATCATCATTATTCCTGTCGTTATCATCACTGTCATCATCCCCATCCCCAGATCACCTACGCGGGAGTGTCTGGGGGCGTGGTCACGGCCAGCTCTGACAGCCAGGTGTCGTTCAGCATCAGCGAGCAGGGCCCGCCCCCTGTGGGCGTGCTGGAGCAGTTCCAGGTGCGCGTGGGGAACCGAGGCCACGCCCTGATGGCCCTGACTCTAGACGGCTCCAGGCGCCTGGCGCTGCTGCCCGTCATCAGTGACATGGACCCCGTCCTGGGCTCCCTGGCTGGGGGAACCCTGCTCACCTTCACCGGCAGTGGGTTCGCCCCCAGCACCGCTGACGTCACCGTGAGTGTTGGTTTGATTTGATTTGATTTGATATGGATACTTATCTTTCGTCTACATCGGTTTCGCCCCCAGCACCAGTGATGCCATGGTCAGTTTTTGTCTTCTTTTTTTAAAGTCCAAATGCGTTCACAATCATCATTATTGTTGTTGGGTTTGTAAAGACATGATAACAACACCATCAAAAAGACAAGACTGTAACCAATCGATCAGGAAACACAGACACACACACACACACACACACACACACACACACACACACACACACACACACACAACGGGTTAGAAAGAAGATATCAAGGACATCAAATAGTATTTCCCTTTCCCGTGCTTAGGGATGGGAATATCAAAACGAGGAATTTGTTTTACCGCGTATGTACGCCCCTCCAGTTGGTATTCTTGTCAGCCTGGTCAGCCAACCACATCACGGGCCTGTAAAGAATCCAGAAGTTTAGACAGTACCCTACAGAGCAAGGGTGGAGAGGCTGAAGACCCTATGTGCATTTAATGTGATATTGACTTATGTGCTTACCTGTCCGTTAGCAGGTGCTAGCCAGCTGCTGGCTATTGACAGTCGTATAGTTTTGCCCACTCCACTACCTTGGAAGAATTGGCAGTACATATTTAATTAATTTTGTGTTTATTGCATTATGTTAATGTTTATGCTCTTATGCTCATGTGTGTGTGTGTGTGTGTGTGTGTGTGTGTGTGTGTGTGTGTGTTGTTGTTGTTGTTGTTGTTTTGCAACAGCAGATGTGACGAACCGTAGTTTTGATCAGTTCGCACTCTGTGACGCACCACGAAATTGAAAACAACAACAACAACAACAACAAAAAAACAACCCAACAAACAACTAAAACAGAGACTTTGTGTGGCAGGTGACTATCGACGGCTACAACTGCATAGTCCAGTCGGCCACGTCAACGGAGGTGACATGCCTGACACCTTCCTCTGTGTCCAGCAAGGTGCGTGGTGCAAAGACAACACAGACACACACAGAGAATGCATTGCAACAACACACAGACACACAGAGAATGCATTGCAACAACACAGACACACAGAGAATGCATTGTGGTGTTCGTTCACTCACACTTGTTCACCACTGCACATTAACCAATGACTGAAACACATTCAATGAGCGCACGCACGCACACACACACACACACACACACAATACATATATATATATATATATATATATATATATATATATATATATATATATATTTTTTTTTGTCTGTGGTCTTTTTACCGTTTGTTATTCGTTTATTCCATTATCAGAAATTACACCTCTTTTGGCATACAGTTGAAGATGCTGTCAATAAATTGTCAATCTCTCAAGTCTTTCAAGCTCTTTCAAGTCTGGCCTTAAAACCCACCTCTTCCCTAGATAGCCTCCCTCCCCTGCCTCTTCCTTGTCTTAGGTCTTTCAGTTTAGAGTTATGCATGCGTGTGAATGACTGGTGTGAAGGCGCTTGGATTTTTCTCTGCACAAGCTTCAGCGCTGATAGATACTGATTATTATTATTAGTAGTAGTAGTAGTAGTAGTAGTATTGATCAGTCTCTCTCTCTTACTGTCAATCTCCTCACCACAGAAAGCCCAAGTGGAGATGATCACCTACCACAACGGCAACGCCTTCCCGGTGGAGTGCCGCGCCAGCTTCTGCTCCTTCCTCTTCTCCACGGGCTCCACCCCCACCCTCTCCACCGTCACCCCCTCCTCCATCTCCTCCCCCTCCACCACCCTCACCCTCACCGGTTCGGGCTTCGGGAGCAGCACCGCTGACGTCACGGTGACGCTGGGAGGGGCGGCGTGCAACGTGAGCGGCGTGAGCGACACGCAGATTGTGTGTTCCACTGTGCACGTGCCGGCTGGGGATCACGTGCCGCAGGTAATGAAATGTGATGTGGTGTGATGTGATGTGGTGTGATGTGATGTGATGTGATGTGCTGTGATGTGATGTGATGTGATGCGATATAATGCTGTCAAGTACTTCTGTTCCAGCTGTGAAGTGTTTTTTTTCTTCTAGGATCATGCAGTTTATTTAAATAATAATATTTGGTGTAATGGCGTAGTACAATAGCTATTGTGTGTTGATAGACATATTATTTTATCTCACACACACACACACACACACACACACACACACACGCACACACACACACACACACACACACACACACACACACACACACACACACACACACACGGTGACTGTCACTAAGGACAGCTGACCCAAGCTTTAACCCCCCTACAGGTGACGGTGACGGGTCAAGGCCTGGCATCAGCCGACAGTTCCCAGGCCGTCACCAGTGAAGCCCTGCTCTCCTCCCTGTCCCCCTCCCAAGGCAGCACGCACGGCGGCACCGTCCTCACGCTCAACGGCCACGGCTTCACCTCCCCTTCCACCGTCACCGTCGGCGGTGACGCCTGCAACGTGACGTCAGAGACCGCCACCGTCATCCAGTGCGTCACGCAGGCGCACGCGGAGGACAACGTCACGGTGGATGTGACGTCGAACGGCGTCGCTTTCCCCACGGGCAACTTCAGCTTTTCGGCCGCCGCCACCCCGCTAGTGTCGAGCGTGACTCCCGCTCAGGGTCAGGCCGGGGACAGCGTGGTGGTGGCCGGCAGCGGATTCTCCTCCGTTGCCGGGGACAACGGCGTTCTGATTGGCGGAGTGGCCGCCACCATCAGCGCGGCCAGCGCCACCTCCCTGACCTTGACCCTGGGCAGTCAGGTCACGGGCACTTTCCCTGTGGTCGTGGACGTCAGCGGCGCTGGCTTGTCCAACGATGACGTCACATTTGAGTACACGCTGGGCAGTGTCAGCATCAGCCCCACCACCGGTCAGTGTGTGACCCTGTCAGGGGTCAGTGTGTGATCCACTGAGGGTTAGTGTGTGACCCTGTCAGGGATCAGTGTGTGATCCACTGAGGGTCAGTGTGTGACCCTGTCAGGGGTCAGTGTGTGACACTGTCAGGGGTTAGTGTGTGACCCTGTCAGGGGTTAGTGTGTGATACACTGAGGGTCAGTGTGTGACCCTGTCAGGGGTCAGTGTGTGATACACTGAGGGTTAGTGTGTGACCCTGTCAGGGGTCAGTGTGTGATACACTGAGGGTCAGTGTATGACCCTTTCAGGGGTCAGTGTGTGATCCACTGAGGGTCAGTGTGTGACCCTGTCAGGGGTCAGTGTGTGATCCACTGAGGGTCAGTGTGTGACCCTGTCAGGGGTCAGTGTGTGATACACTGAGGGTCAGTGTGTGACCCTGTCAGGGGTCAGTGTGTGATGCACTAAGTGTCAGTGTGTGATCGGTGATGTCTGTGTGATTGGTGACTGGTGATGAATGGTGTCTCTGGTGTTGGATGATGTATGCCTGATGACGGTTGATGTATGAATGATGACAGATGACGTATGTAAGATGACGGATATGCATGTATGTCGGAGGATGATACGTGCATACATGATGACGTATGATGTATGATTATGGACGATGCATGCATAGTGACGTATGATGTATGATGACCTACGATGCTTGATGACGGAAGATGCATGATGACGAATGATATATGATGACGTTTGATACATAATGACGCATGATGCATGTTGACGGACGATGCATGATGACGCGTGATACATGATGACGCATGATGACGTGTGCAATGAATGACGCATTGCAGGCACCATGGCCGGAGGGCAGACCCTGACAGTGACTGGCAGTGGCTTTCTGCCTGGCGGCACTGACGTCACAATCTGTGGGCAGTCCTGTGCTCCCCAAGCCGGCTCCGTCACTGCCACTCAGCTCCTCTGCCTCACGCCGCCCAGTTCTGGTCAGTCGGTTGGGTGGGGTGGGGGGATGGAGGAAGGGTTAGAGGGAGGGGGTTGGTTGGTGGAGTGTGTAGATGTTAAGTGGGTTGGGTGGATTGTTGGTGGGTTGGTTGGCGGAATTGGTGGATGTTTGGAGGGCGGGTTTGTTGGTTATTTGGTTGGTTGGTGGAATTGGTGGATGTTTGGAGGGCGGGTTTGTTGGTTATTTGGTTGGTTGGCGGAATTGGTGGATGTTTGGAGGGCGGGTTTGTTGGTTATTTGGTTGGTTGGTGGAATTGGTGGATGTTTGGGGGGTTGACTTGGGGTGGGTTGGGGAGTGGGTATGGGTGGAGTTGATTGGTGGAACGGGTGGATATGTGGTGAGTTGGTTGGTGGAACGGGTGGATATGTGGTGAGTTGGTTGGTGGAACGGGTGGATATGTGGTGAGTTGGTTGGTGGAACGGGTGGATATGTGGTGAGTTGGTTGGTGGAACGGGTGGATATGTGGTGAGTTGGTTGGTGGAACGGGTGGATATGTGGTGAGTTGGTTGGGTGATTGGTGGATTCCTTCACTTTCCTTCCTTCATTCTCTCCATCCTACATTCTCTCCATCCTACACGTTTCTTTCCGTTTTATCTTCATTCATTCTTTCCTTCCATCATTTAGTTTTCATTCAAACACATTTCTGTCCCTTTTCCATTCCCTCCCTCTGCTTCCTTCTTTCTTTCCATCAATCTTTCCTTCCTATACGTGTCTTTAATTCTCCTTTCATCCATTCCTTCCTTCATTCGTTCCTTATCTCATTGGCAGTGAACACACTGACGACGTGTGACGTGGATGTGACTGTGAACTCCGTGACCCAGACTGCGGGCAGTCAGTACACGTACGACCCCAGCATCACCCCTGACATCACAGGGGTCAGCCCCGCACGTGGGGGCACTGCCGGGGGCACCTTGCTGACCATCACTGGATCTGGCTTCGGGTGAGGGGCTGGGGGCTGGGTTCTGGTCTTTTGTTTGTCTGTAAATATCGTTATTGTGGAGTGTTGGCCTAGAGGTAACGCATCCGCCTAGGAAGCGAGTTAATCTGAGCGCACTGGTTCGAATCACGCTGGCAGTCGCCAGTATTTTCTTCCCCTCCACTAGACCTTGAGTGTGGTCTGGACGCTAGTCATTCAGATGAGACGATAAACCGAGGTCCCGTGTGCAGCATGCATTTAGCGCACCTAAAAGAACACACGGCAATAAAAGGGTTGTCCCTGGCAAAATTCTGTAGAAAAATCCATTTTAATAGGAATAAAAATAAAACTGTAGGCAGGGGAAAAAAAAAAAATGGGTGGCGCTGTCAGTGTAGCGACGCACTCTTCCTGGGGAGAGCAGCCAGAATTTCACAAAGAGAGACCTGCTGTGACAAAATAAGTAATACAAATTGTGACTGTCACTTGATATGGCTTTCAGTGAAGAACTGGTAGCTGGATTCTGGTCTTAATTTATCTGTTACTGTCGTTATTGTGACCGTCACTGGATCTGGTTTGGAGTGAAGGACTGGTGGCTCGGTTCTGTTCACTGTTCATCCGTTAATGTCGTTATTGTGACCATCGCTGTGGGTTATGTTCGTTATCAATGTATCTATTGATGTCGTTATTGTGACCATCGCTGGATCTGGTTTCGGGTGAGGAACTGGTGATGACAAAAACTTTGATGCGATTTTCTTTTCTTTTTCTTTCGGTGCGATGTTCACACGCGGATTTCGTAAAAGGTTTCCGGAGTCAATGGAATTTCACGTCTAGAAGTTTTTCTGTCCCTGACAGCCTTTCCAAGAGCGCCGTGTCAGTGGAAGTGGGCGGAGCCACATGTGACGTGCAGGCAGTGATTGACACGCAGATCACGTGCACCACCAACAGCGCCACCTCGGGGGATTACCTGGTGGACGTCAACGTCAATGGAGCGGGCAGCGCCGTGCAGGTCAGACTTCGTTTTGTGACCCTCCCGGGTCAACCCACCGCCCCCTACCTGCCATTATCAGTTCACGTTGTTACAAGCCCAGTTGCTAAAGGAAGCCAAACCACTTTTCTTCTTCATGATTTGGATGGATTTGGGGTTCTCTTTTGGTTTGCTACCTTATCTCCGATAATTGTGTCAGTCCACTCTTTTCTTGTAAACCCACGCTTTCTCTCGCTTTACGAGGAAGCGTGGGACTGTGGGAAAACGTGATTGTTCCCTTTCTGTGCTGTATTGCAGTTGTTAGATACTGTAGGGGGGTACACCCTCATTGTTCTGGCCATGAGTGAAAAAGTGCTGGATTTTTTTTTTATCTTTGTTACACACACACACACACACACACACACACACACACACACACACACACACACTCACTTAGACAGACAGACAGACAGACAGATAGAGAGAAACAGAGGCAGACAGTGAGACACGGAGAGAGCTTTGCAAACAACCGAAACAGAGAGATCACAGACTTTACGTTTGTTCACCACACAAAAGATGGATCCAAACATGCTGCCCTTCGCTGAGGATTTCACTGCCAACTTGTCCTCATCTCCCATCCACATACATACATATACATATATCATAATACTGTGTGTGTGTGTGTGTGTGTGTGTGTGTGTGTGTGTGTGTGTGTGTGCATTCATCTATCCGTGCATTAATGCACTGTTGTGTGTGTGTTTTTTTTTGTTTGTTTGTTTTGTTTTTTACGTAGATGATGCTATTTGGTCAAATTCGCCGTTTGGTTGGGTGTCTGTGCTGTTTACATGGGATGGTTTTAGAGGTTCTTTACATGGTTGTGATTTTAGTGTGGAGTGATTCTTTTTATGCTATATCTGTATTCTATTTATGTAATGTGCCTTGAGCATTACTGTATTTTAAATGAAAGACGCAGTGTGAATAAACTATGATTGTTATCATTCTTCTTCTTCTTCTTCTTCTTCTTCTTCTTCTATCATTATTATTATTATTATTATTATTATTATTATCATCATCATCATCATCATCATCATCATCATCAATGTATTATCACCATTATCATTATTATTATTATTATTATCATCATCATCATCATCATTATTATCTTTCAGACGAGCGCCAACTTCCAGTTCATCGACGTGTGGAGCTCCCCCTTCACGTGGGGAGGTAACCCTCCCCCTGTGGCCGGTGACATGGTAGTTGTGCCCCCCGGTCAGATCTTGCTCCTGGACAACAGCACTGAGCGGCTGACCATGGTGCTAATTCAGGGTACGTTTGTGTGTCTGGCGTGCGTTGAGTCTCTCTCTGGGAATCGGAATGGCTTAGTTATTCACACTGATTTTAGGCCTCAACCCCAAGTGAAAGGGTTCACATGAACATAAAACAAGTCAAAGAAACAGCACAAGGAAATAAGCTTAAATGTTTGTGGACACTGAAACATATACGCATTTCAAGAAGGCAGCAGTTTGTCTCTCAGTTTGAATGCTTTATACAAACAAAATTGTGTACGTCATTAGTATTGCTTGATTACAATTTCATTAGAGAGCGGTGTTTGTAGTGTTTTTGTGTTTTTTCGTTTGTTTTTTTGTTGTTTTTTTGTTGTTGTTTTTACAAACATATGACGTATATTTCTTAGTGCTGGGAGACAAAAAACGAAAGTGTCTGTCGCTTGATGTTCTCTCGAGTGCGCGTGTGATGCCTGTGTGTGTTACCGAGCTGTTGCATGTGCATACTTGTGTCAACGCCATACATTCAGTCATATTTCAATTCCCCTGTTATTACAACTGTACCAGGTACCCTGATATTTGACGAAATGGATCTGGAACTTCACGCTGACAACATCCTCATCACCAGCGGAGGCGCCCTACAGGTACAGTGGATCTTGTTCGTTATTTAGTTTTGTATTTCTAAGTACAGGCGTCGTTGGTAAGGCGTATGGCTTGTGGTTCAGCGGTCAGGGTTCGATGCCCCATTCCGTCCAGGTGCTGTGTCTTAGGGAAAGGCACTTCCCTCCCATTTTCCTTACCCCACCCAGGTGTGCATGGCTACCTGACCTGGTTAGGGAAGGTCAAGACTGTGGAAGGAGGGAACTAGGCCCCGCCTACCTGTGCCAAACCTGAGACACAGTGCATGTGAATTCACTGCTCCGATGACCGTAAAAGGCTGTGGGACCTTTCACCTTGACCCCTTTTCTATTTTTAAGTACATTTTCACGTTTGTTCAGTCCCCCCCAAAAAACCAAAAAAACAACATAGTAGAAGTTGACTTTCGAAAGTAGATTGGAAATTTCAAACTGTGCAAATAAATCCCATGTGTGTGAAGTCTTTTGAGCTTGGGTCTCTTACCGAAGATAGGCGGTATGTAAGTATCCATATCAATCAATCATCAGTCAAACAGCAACCACCCCACCACTGAGACTCTCATGGTCTTGTTACCGCGGTATATAAATTCTTTATATCAATAAATCAGCCAATCAAACTCCAACCTTCCCTGCAACCAAAAATCTCACCGTCTTCCCTCTGTGCTAAATAAGTATCCATATGATTCATTTATATACTCATTCATTCATTTATTCATTCGTCTTGTAAAACCCATACAGGCAGCAAGCAGTCTTTGTTCCTCGTTCTGTGTTCACCTGGTTCTGTGTTCACATGGTTCTGTGTTCATCTGACTGACATTGCCGGTGTCTGCCAGGTGTTTGTTCTGTGTTCACCTGGGACTAACACTGCCGGTGGCCAGCAACCACCCCACCACTAAGACTCTCACCATCTTGTTGCATTCATCCATACATTCATCTTGGAAACCCATAAAGGCAGAACACAGTATTTGTTCCTCGTTCTTTGTTCACCTGAGACTAACGTTGCCGCTTCCCGCCAGGCAGAACACAGTCTTTGTTCCCTATTCTGTGTTCACCTGGCTCTGTGTTCACCTGGTTCTGCGTTCACCTGAGACTAACGTTGCCTTGTCGCCAGGTGGGGACGGAGAGCGAGCCATTCCCCGAGCAGTACACGGCCATCATCAAGCTGTACGGCCACCAGCGGTCCCGGGAACTGCCCATCTACGGCACCAAGATGCTGGCCCTGAGGGAGGGCACCCTGGACCTCCACGGACGTCCCACCCCCGTCACGTGGACAGAGCTGTCCGTCACGGCCACTGCAGGCAGCACCCAGCTGTCCCTCACCACACCTGTCAACTGGAAGGTGGGCTGGGGGGTAGGGGGTGGGTTGGGTGGGTGGGCACGGGACATCCCTGTGATTCTACACCTGGACTGGTGTACTGCAGGGGGAGGGGGGATGTAGGGGAGGTGTGGGGGTCGGGGTTGGGTGGGGGGCAGGTCCTCCCTGTGACTCCACACCTGGACTTGTGTACTGCAGGGGGATGGGTGTTGGAGGGGACACAGGTCCTCCCTGTGACTCCACACCTGGACTGGTGTTCTGCAGGGGGCTTCAGGAGAAGGGTTTAAAAAAACAACCTGAACTGGTATACTGGTAGCAGTGGGCTTTAAGGGAAGGGTTCTAACTCTAATCAAATCTTGAACTGGTACACTGCAAAGGACTTTAGGAGAAGGGTTCCAAATTCTGAATCCAAACCCAAACTGGTATTCTGGTAGCTATGGGCTTTGGGAGAACGGTTCCTAACTCTGAATCAAAACCTGAACTGGTATACTGGTAATCGTGGAATTTAGGACAAGAGTTCCTAACTCTGATTTCAAATCCGAACTGGTATACTGCTGTGGGCTTTATGGGAATCAAGTGTTAAACACACCCACACATACACACACACACACACACACACACACACACACACACACACACACACACACACACAGAGAGAGAGAGAGAGAGAGAGAGAGAGAGAGAGAGAGAGAGAGAGAACTAATGATTTTAGTATCCAGCAGCTCAGGACGAAACAAGAGTTCATCAACGTGTTACATATATTAACTATACAGTCAGTTATTACTTCATATGTGCACTTACTTATCTATTTACCTATTCGTTTAGTCATTGTTTATTAATTTACTTATCTATTTATTTATCGACAGGTGAATGATGAGATCGTCATCCCCAGCACCTCACACCGTCACAGTCAGATCCAAAACGAGGTCAACGTCATCAGCGCCATCAGTGCTGACGGTCTGACCTTGACCCTGCGTGACCCCCTGACCTACGATCACGTGGTGGTAGAGCACACCTTCCTGGATGGATCCTCGGTGACTCTGCGGGGTGAGGTGGGACTGCTGACCCACAATGTCAAGGTCATGGGCTCCGTCAACGACGAATGGACAGAGCAGATCGAAGCTTGCCCTGACGGTTTTGACACAGGTAGGATGATGTATGGCAGAGAATGATTGTCAGCATATCTATATAGTTCAGTGTCAGTGGCGGTTTTGACACAGGTGGAGTGTTGTGTAGCAGAGAATGATTGTGGGCATATCTATATAGCTCAGTGTCAGTGGCAGTTTGGACACAGGTTGAGTGATATGTGGCAGAAAATGATTGTCAGCATATATATATATATATATATATATATATATATATATATATATATATAGTTAAATGTGAATGGCCGTTTTGACACAGGTTGGGTGATGTATATTATCTTTTGTATATTATCTTTTGATGCAGACCCCTGGTTCTTGGGTATTTGCCATCATTGTCTTATCAGCATTGTGTGCTGTTGTGTTAAAAGACGTTGATTTCTGTCTTCAGGTGAATTCACCACCCAGACCTGTTTCCAAGGTCGGTTTGGCGCGGAGACCGGAAGTGACCAGTTCGGAGCACACATCATTGCGCACGCGCCAGAAAAGGACACCAACGCTGCTGTCGTCCGCCTGAGCTACATAGAAATCAGCCACGCCGGTCAGGCCTTCCGCATGGGCAGGTACCCGGTGCACCTGCACTTGAACGGAGACATGAGTCAGTCCTACGTCCGGGGACTGGGCATCCACAACTCCTTCAACCGTGCCGTCAACATCCACGGCACACACAACGCTCTGGTGGAGCACGTGGTGAGTGCAGATGTACTTTTGTCAACAGGTTGTTAGTGCAGACGTACTTTTAACAACACGTGGAGAATGAAGATGTACTTTAAACGACCAGACTGTCAACATTCATGGCACACACAACACTCCGGTTGAGTGCGCACCTGATTTCAGCATTACACTGAAAACTTGCCATTTTAGAAAGGGAACATTGCACACACACACACACACACACACACACACACACACACTGGTGTATCACATTGCAAGTTGAGAAAGCTGATGATATATAAGGCCTGGCTTAAAAGGCCCACCAAAATATGCATGTTTATATTCAGCTCTTCTACTTACTTGTAAGGTAGACTCCTTGATTGTTTATTGTGAAGAGCGTGACCTTTGACCGATGATAGGCTCAATAAAAGTATCCATATCAATATCCGAAAGTGTGCTCGTGCTGATTACAAAGCCTGGCACATTTTTAAGAATAAACAACAGTCTTATGCACGCTCACATTTCCAGTTTTGTGTTGACACGGTTGAGCATTTGCATTGTTTACTAATATGGCCGTGTGCAGTCAACTGGACTATAAACAAGAAGAATTAAGAATCAAGACAAGACCGAATACATTTGTCAATGCTTAAGTTTCCATTAATTTGATCCATTGCAGCTATATTCTTGCTTTCACAATCATGTCTCCACATGCTGAAAAACGTTTATCATTCACCGATTACTCTGAGGCGTTCAGTCAAGACCAAGCCCGGCAGAATCTTTAAAGTAAACAACAATTTTTAAGCAGGCTGACATTTCCATGACAATACCATATTGCTCAAATTTTCATAAGCACGATCCATTGGAGCCATTACTTTGCTTTCACAACCATGTCTCTATATGCTGAAGAAAGTCACCAATCACTCGTGGTCTCCATGCCAGGTGATCTACAACATCATGGGAGGAGCGTTCTTCTTGGAGGACGGCATAGAGACCAACAACACCTTCCAGTACAACCTGGGAGTCTTCGTCAGACCCTCCTCCAGCCTGCGTAACGATGACGTCACCCCAGCCACCTACTGGGTCACCAACCCGGACAACATCATCATCCACAACCACGCGGCCGGCGGCTCCCATTTCGGCTTCTGGTACCGGATGCACGATCACCCCGAGGGTCCCAGTTTTGATGTCAACATCTGTCCCAAACACGTGCCGCTGAATAGGTGTGTGTGTGTGTGTGTGTGTGTGTGTGTGTGTGTGTGTGCACCCCGAGGGGCCCAGTTTTGATGCCAGCATCTGTCCCAAACACGTGCCGCTGAGTAGGTGTGTGTGTGTGTGAGTGTGTGTGTACATGTGTGTGTGTGTGTGTGTGTGTGTGTGTGTGTGTGTGTGTGTGTGTGTGTGTGTGTGTGTGTGTGTGCACTCGCTACATAACTATATGTGCCAATATGCACATGTTACAGTTTCTTTTATCTAAGCATGGTGACTTGAATTTGTTCAAATTATTTGTAAACATGATGATGACAGGATTGACGACATGGATCGTGATGGTAATGTGGATTGATCATAATAATGCTGATGAACTTTCTCATGACTTTGATGATTATAATGATGATAATGATTTTGAAGACGATGATGATGATTGATGATTATAATGATGACAATGATTATGAAGACGATGATGATGGTAACCATGTGTGGATCATGTGTTGGCAGGTTTGAGAACAACACAGGCCACACGTTTGGTTGGTTTGCTCTGTGGATCTTTGAAGACATGTTCCCCCACCAGGGAGGCAGCTGTGACTCTAGCACACCCACCGAGGTGAGAACTTATTATTTTTTTTAATTCAAATATCCATTCATTTATTTGTCTAATTGATTAATTAATTAATCTCTCGAAACAATTTATTCACAAGTTAGTTAGTTAGTTGTTTTGCTTGCTCATTTGTGTCTCACTGTGTCTGTCCTGCTAGGTATGTAATAGTTCATCTTCGTATTGTCTTTCTATTGTTCCAGTTTTAGAGTTAGGGTTACCTCCTATGAATCTCTAATATGTTGGGTTTTTTAACCAAAAAAGGTAACAAATAAAAAAGAACATATAGAAGAACTATCATAACTATCAGGGAATAAAAAAAAGAATCACATGACAACATTACCTGGTAATTTTACTGAGAGTTATACCAACGAATAATGAAATGTAAACACTTGAACTCACAAACTGGTAATTATATTGACAGCTGTACCAACGAATAAAGAATATAACCACCTGGCCTCACTTACTGGTAATTTTACTGACAGCAATACCAGCGAACGAACAACAACAACAAAAATCACCGAACATCACGAATTAGTAATTTCTCTGAGACCTTTTCCATCAGCCACACCAAGAACAGCAAAAGCATCACCTGGCCTCCATTAACTGGTAAGTTCTACCAACAGCCATACCAACACTGAATAACAACGTTCACCTGCTATGCGGACAGGTGGCAGTCTTCAAAACGCTGACGGCCTGGAACTGCGAGAAAGGGGCGGAAACGGTCAACTCTGGAGCACTGCAGTTCAAGGACTTTGTGCTGGTGAACAACGAGAAGGCGGGCTACGAGGGCAAGCTGCTGATGGACGTGCCGCAGTACGATGAGCTCACCGGGCCCATGGTGGACGGCGGCAAGATCGTCGCTCACCTCGGCAACAAGTGAGTGCGGGGCTGGCTGTGGAGGGTGAGGGGGGGGGGGGAGTGGAGGCAGGGGGTGATGGTCAGGGCACAAGATATTTGTAGATGTCCTACGATAAAGAGAGAGGTGCCTTATGAAACAGAGAAACCCCACGATAAATGGAAAGGTCCCGATGATAATGAGAGAGGTCCCATGATAATGAGAGAGGTCCCATGATAAAGAGACAGGTCCCATGATAAAGAGACAGGTTCTACGGTAAAGAGAGAGGTCCCATGATAAAGAGACAGGTTCTACGGTAAAGAGAAATGTCCCATGATAAAGAGACAGGTCCCATGATAAAGAGACAGGTTCTACGGTAAAGAGAGAGGTCCCACGATAGAGGAAAAGGCCCCATGGAAAAGAAATAGGTCCTTAGATAAAGAGAGATCCTACGATAGAGTGAGAGGTTCCACGATAACTAGAGGGGTCTCACTATAAAGAGAGAGGTCCCACGATACAGAGAAAAGTCTCATGATAAAAAGATAGCTCATTCAATAAAGAGACAGGTCTCATAATAAAGGGGGATGTCATATGATAAAGAGAGATGTCCCATGATAAAGAGAGATGTCCCATGATAAAGAGAGATGACCCATGATAAAGAGGTCTTACGATAAAGAGAGATGTCCAATGATAAAAAGAGATGTCTCATGATAAAAAGAGAGGTCCCATGATAAAGAGACAGGTCCTACGATAAAGAGACAGGTCCTACGATAAAGACAGAGGTCCCACGATAAAGAGAGAGGTCTAATGATAAAGAGAGAGGTCCCACGATATACCTACGATAGAGAGGTCCCACGATAAAAAAGGACCCACGATAAACGGAAAGGTCTCACGATAAAGAGAGAGGTCCTAAGATAAAGTGAGAGGTCCTACGATAAAGAGAGAGGTCCTACGATAAAGAGAGAGGTCCTATGATAAAGAGAGAGGTCCAAGGATAAAGAGAGAGGTCCCACGTTAAAGAGAGGAGGTCTCAGAATCAAAGGAGAGGTCCCACGATAAACAGAGATGTTACGATAAAGAGAGGTCCCTCGATATAGTGAACGGACCCACGATAATGGCAGACGTCCCAAGTCAAAGAGATAATTCCCATAATAAAGTGAGAAGTTCCTCGATAAATGGAAAGGTCCCACAATAAAAGGAAAGGCCCCAAAGGTCCCGTGGAAAAGGTAAAGGTCACACGGTAAAAAGGAAATGACCAGCGATGAAATGATAGGTCCCACAATGAAGAAAGAAGTCACACAATAAGCGTAAAAGAGAAGGTCTGATGGGTGTCACTTTTCTGAAGTTTAGTGACATCTACGAAAGGATGATGGCTGACAATGTGATGTTTACTTATTTCAACAAAGGGATCCGTATATGGCGCAATAAAGAACGAGGTTGAAAACAGAACCTTGTGGAACTCCCGTGTTCAACTTTAACGGGTTCAGACTTGTGATCGTAAATTGTCACAGGCTGGATTCAGTCAGTGAGAGTGGAGCTTATGATGTCAAAAATATTAATTGAGACAAAAAAAGAAGGATCGTGTGGTCGATTTGGTTAAAGGCTGCTGAGAAGTCAAGCAGTAAGTGAGTTTTTTCTTGACTAGGACGCTAAAAGCAGATTCTTCAGGATGAGGGGATTGGTTTCAGGTGTTAAAGGCTGCTGACAAGTCAAGCAGTTTAAGAAGTGAGTTTTTTTCTTGACTAGGACGCTAAAAGCAGAATCTTCAGGATGAGGGGTTAAGGTTAGCACGATAGGTATGCTGCAGAGGGTGAAGGAGATTGTTGTAGCAACAGTGGTTACTAGCTGCGTCGGGACGGTGTTTTCTGGAAGTTGTCATTACCTCTTGTTTTGGAACCATCCAAAAAACATGATGAATATTCACATTGCCATAGAGAATAA
Organism: Babylonia areolata; assembly: GCF_041734735.1. Classification (NCBI taxonomy): domain Eukaryota; kingdom Metazoa; phylum Mollusca; class Gastropoda; order Neogastropoda; family Buccinidae; genus Babylonia; species Babylonia areolata. Next base: position 24,008,722 of record NC_134909.1, on the reverse strand, counting down.
ACCCAAATCACTGTATGTAATTCACACTATGTTTCAATACACTATTTTTCACTGCCTTTTTCTAGTTTGAAAACTTTTCTTTATGTCTCAACAGACTGGACCAAGAGGGAAGTTACGAATGCACCAAAGCAGGAGTCGTACTTCCTTACCAGAATGGTCTCATAGTGCGCAATGTGCAGTTCTACAACTTCGATCGCGCCGGATGTTCTTCTTTTGAGTTCACACGTATATCGGGCACCTGCAGCGAGTTCTGCGGAGCTTTCTCCTACGTCACCAAGGGACTGCAGTATGAAAACACCAACAACAAGGTAAGGGTTGTCACACACGATCAGATCTATTGCTGGCAGCTTTTTCCCCATTTCCTCAGATTTTTAGTTAGTTTTCTGGCAAGATGTAAAAATAAAGATGAAACTATATTAGCTAGTCTTTTCTTCTGCACAGAGGTGACAGTGGATGAGTGTTCAATGTGGTACTTTCTGCCGATGTTTGAGTATACTGTGTGTACAACAATGCCGTTGTCTGATGCCCAGTCTGGAAGCCAGACTAACCTCTATGTCTGGCACTATATGGCCTACAGGCGCTCTTTGAGAGGATGTGTGTTTGATGCGGTACATTCTGCCAATGTTTAAGATATTGTTATGCTCAACAATCCTGCAGTCTGATGCCCAGTCTTGAAGAGAGCCAGACTGAACTCTCTAATGTCTGGCACACACTGTGTGTGACGTGCAGGTGCACTTTGAGTGGGAGTCTGAGGGCGTCATCATTGACGAGGACGGCACGCTGACGGGAGGGGCGGGGCAGAAGGTGATCCCCACCACCCCCACCCTGCCCCCCTCCAAGTGCACGGCCAACGTGGCGGAGATGTCGGTGTCCGGAGTGCCGGGCAGTGTGTGTGACAGCTCCGTCAAGTTCCACCGCTTCTCCTTCAACAACATCCTGCCATCCTCGCTGCAGTTCAAGAACGTGCTCTTTAAGAACCAGGTAGAGAGAGAGAGAGAGTGTGTGGTGTGTGTGTGTGTGTGGGGGGGGGGATTGTTTGTGTGTGGGGGTGGGGTGGGGGTTGTTTGTTTGTGTGTGTGTGTGTGTGTGTGTGTGTGTGTGTGTGTGTGTGTGTGTGTGTGTGCATGCATGCGTGCGTGCGTGCGTGTGGATGAGAGGGAAATCCCTGTGAAACAACCATTCCACCACAGTGTACAGCAAATCGTCATGCAGTGGTAATAAAACACGAACGCACCCTGTTCATATAAAAAAGACTATTGTGATTTAGTCGCTGGTCATAAAACGAAACGCAAACGAGTAGCAAACTGTTCTCAGTCCATTATCATCATCTTAGATGAACAGAATTGAGGAAACGAGCTCTTTCGTGTCCACCTTGTTCCATGCACTGACGGGAAACGAAGGTAACACGTTCTTCTTGGTGTTCCTAAAAGACATGGCAATGATTGTGTTGCAGTACGGCACCTCCAGCTCTCCATACGCCGACAAACGTATCACCCACAAGCAAGGTTGGGCCTTCGACCTTGTGGACGGAGAGTGTTACGAAATGGAGTTCGAGAATGCAGGTCACATTGGCAACATCAGCTACGATGGCGCTTACTACCAGTTTGATGTCAGTATCTTCTTCCTTCCACTCCTCTGACTGTCTGTCTCTCTCTGTCTTTCTTTCGTTCGTCTTCTCTTGTTATGTCGATTCATTATTATGCTATTTCTCTTTCCTCGGATGGCTGGATGTTCAAAAAAAAAAAAAAAAAGAGCAAGATTCAGCTTTTTTCACTTCACTCATTAATGAAATCGTACTCTTTCCTCCCTTTTTGCTCGCTGTCTTTGTTGGATAAGTTTCATTGGGTGACTTGGATGGTTGATTATTTCTGGTGTTTGGCCGGGTTGGTTAGCAGTATGTTTTTATCGATTAATTCATAAATGAATAGCAACATATTCGCCTTTGTGACTCAACTGTGAAATGTCACATTTCAAACGATGGTTAGGTACTTCATTATCTTAACTTTTTGTGCGATACATAGGAAAAAGTGTAAATACCAGATACCAGCTAGCAACAGTTCTGTGAAATGTATGACATTCAATGAATAATATTATACTGAACTAAACTAACATTAGCAGATAACAACTACTTCATTCACCAAGTCATATATACAATGAACATATTTTGATGTGTGTGCAGTGTTATTATCTAATACCAGATTAGAACAAAAATGAAGAACTCGTATATTGCTGATCAGCAAACTCTTGCAGTTCTGATCAACCAGAGGATACAGTAATGATACCAGTTCCCTAGCTCTGTCAAAACAACGAGGGATGTGGGTGGTTAGCCATTTGGTGAGAATCCCAGAATTCAAAGGACAAGAAAGGTTAAAGACACTTATCTTTTGATGACTGATGACACGCTATGTTCTGTTTTGCAGTCTGTGACACACTATGTTCTTTTTTGCAGACCGTGATACGCTATGTTCTGTTTTGCAGACTGGATGTTCTGTTTTGCAGACTGGAGATACGCTGTGTTCTGTTTTGCAGACTGTGATACGCTATGTTCTGTTTTGCAGACTGGAGATACGCTATGTTCTGTTTTGCTGTCTGTGACACACCATGTTCTGTTTTGCAGACTGTGATACGCTATGTTCTGTTTTGCAGACTGGAGATACGCTGTGTTCTGTTTTGCAGACTGTGATACGCTGTGTTCTGTTTTGCAGACTGGAGATACGCTATGTTCTGTTTTGCTGTCTGTGACACACCATGTTCTGTTTTGCAGACTGTGATACGCTGTGTTCTGTTTTGCAGACTGGAGATACGCTATGTTCTGTTTTGCAGACTGTGATACGCTATGTTCTGTTTTGCAGACTGGAGATACGCTATGTTCAGTTTTGCAGTCTGGAGATACGCTATGTTCTGTTTTGCTGTCTGTGACACGCTATGTTCTGTTTTGCAGACTGGAGATACGCTGTGTATCACCCAGAAAGCTGAAAAACCAGATCGGGTGTTCGTGGATGGGGGGAATACCCTGATCAACATGTCTGACCCTCTGCCTTCTCCTGCCAACGCTGACCACGGGGACTGGTACTATGATGAGAACACCGGCAAGATCACCTACTACAGTAAGTGGGACAAGCATTGTGTGTGTACGATAGTTTTGTTTGGCCTGATTGTAACGCATCTGCTTAGGAAGCAAGAGAATCTTAGCACATTTGTTGTGATCTCAAACTCGCCAGTATTACCCCTCTCCTTAACTAGACCTTGAGTGGTGGTTTGGACACTAATCATTCAGATGATAAACCAAGGTGCCGTGTGCAGCATACACATAGCAGCATGCACGTGGCAAAATTCTGTAGAAAATCTCTCTCTCTCTCTCTCTCTCTCTCTCTCTCTCTCTCTCTCTCTCTCTCTCTCTCTCTCTGTCTCTCTCTCTCTCTCTCTCTCTCTCTCTCTGTCTCTAACTCTCCCTCTCCCCCTCTGTCTCTCCCTCTCTCTGTGTCTCTCTCTCTGTCCCCCCTCTCTCTCTGTGTCCCTCTCTCTCTCTGTCTCTAACTCTCCCTCTCCCCCTCTCTCTCTCCCTCTCTCTCTCCCTCTCTCTCTGTCTCTCTCTGTCCCCCCCTCTCTCTCTCTGTCCCTCTCCCTCTCTCTCCCTCTCTGTCTCTAACTCTCCCTCTCCCCCCTCTCTCTCTCCCTCTCTCTCTCTGTCTCTCTCTGTCCCTCTCCCTCTTTCTCTTTGTTTATCCCCTTTCCTCTCAATTTTGTCCAGTCCTGCGTCGTTCTTCTTCCCCGTGGCTGGTAACTTCATTCTCTTGAAACAATAGCAGTGGTCATGGAAGACCAGTTAGGCATTACCTTTCTAAAACCTGTGAGCAGTTTTCAGTTGCCCGTGTTGGCCAGGTGTGTCCTTGGAAAAGGAACTTCACTTCAGCTTTCCTCCCCCCAGGTAGGTAGGTATGAATGGATTACCTGACTTGGTCTGGGAAGGTAAAAACGGTTGAAGAGAAGGACTAGGTCCCAGTCTTTCCTGTGCCGAGCGCTAGATACGGTGAGTAGTATACGGACTGAGGGTACTGAACCACCTTGTTTAACTCACTCAGTACGGCCAGTCCTCTCTTCTCCTCTACACAGACCCCTCGGATGTCCAGTGGGTGTCTGAATGACCCAAGCTTTAGCTTCCGTCGTCAGAATTGTGGTAGTCTTTGTCAACATTCACCTCTTCAGTATAAGAGCGTTCCGCTTGCAATATTTTGATGATGGTAATTGGGGTGAAACGCTGTTAACGTCGTCTCTTTCGCCGTTCGTTTGGAGAGTTAAAGCCTACAGAATCGAGGTGGTCCAGTACCATAAGTCCGTGTACTACTCAGTGAAATTGAATGGCTGTAAAATGCTTCCAGAACTTGTAACCTTTTTAACCTTATTCTGTCTTCAGTCAAAAAAACGGCGAAGCGGAGGAAGCGCGGTGTTATCCTGTACGACAATGATCTGAAAGTGGACTTCCGGGCCTACCGCTGTTACTATGACAACTGTATCCCTCCGCCGGACCCTATCACCGTCACCATCACCCCTGGCAACGCCATCCCCTGGTCCGCCTACTCTTCCTGGGGCTTCCGCAACGGCAGCAAACCCGTGCAGGGCGACAATGTCACCATTCCATTTGGTGAGCGAAGAATTTTTTTTTTTTTTTTTTTTTTTTTAGGTGTGTGTGTGTGAGGGGGAGTGCGTGGTTTTCCTTCCGTTCTTAACTTCTTCTTCTTCTTCTTCTTCTTCTTCTTCTTCTTCTTCTTCTTCTCCTCCTCCTCCTCCTTTCTTCTTTCTTCTTCTTCTTCTTCTTCTTCTTCCTCTTTTTCTTCTCATTGTTATCATTTTAACATTTCTATGATGTTGTTGGTGTTTTTCTTTACAAATTGTTATGATATAAAGTGTCTGTAGTTTTTATTTTGCTATTGAAAAACAAAACGAAACAAAAGGAAAGGCAGTAGTTGTTTGCCACTTATTACGCCTTCTATCTTATTCCAGAGAAATGGCTGGTGATCGATGAAGACATCCATCCTCTTTTTTGTTGTTGTTGTTGTTGTTTTTTTCTGGAAATTGTTTCTTCTTTCTATCTTATTCCAGACAAATGGCTGGTGATCGACGAAGACATCCCTCCTCTGGATTTCCTCATCATAGAGGGAGGCCTGTCGGCTGCTCCAGACGCCTCTCTGGACTTCACCCTGGACGTGAACTACATCATCATCTATGGGCGGTTGGTGATTGGCTGGGAGCATGAGCCCTTCAACGGAACAGCCAGAATCATCCTAAGGGGTGATCACTCCACCCCTGACTATCCTACCACCAGTGGTGTCGAACTGGGATCGAAATTTATTGGTAATTTTTTTTCTTTTTTTTCTTTTTTTCTCGACATCTCTCTCTCTCTCTCTCTCTCTCTCTCTCTCTCTCTCTCTCTCTCTCTCTCTCTCTCTCTCTGTATCTCTCTCTCTCTCTCTCTCTCTCTCTCTCTGTATATATATATATATATATATATATATATATATATATATATATACAGAGAGAGAGAGAGAGAGAGAGAGAGAGAGAGAGAGAGAGATGTTTGTGTGGATATGTACTGCTTGCTAATGTTCAAGGCATATTTGATTGATTAATATGAATGATCTTTTAATACTGGCTTACAGTACAGTGCGATCTTTTACCGGTTAATTTTACATATTGGTGCCTTTTCCACGTCGAGCTCTAACAATACATCCTTATCCACAATCACCCTTTCATCCATCCACCCTTTCATCCATCCACCCTTTCATCCATCCAAAGGTATGTGTACAAATGACAAAATGTTGCAGACATCTTCATTTACATGTTTTGTATGTTAAAGATATCGTTGAATCAACTGATGAACAATATTTTTTTTTAGTAAATGCAAACATTTATAACTTTTATCAACCAGGTGGTGATGATTCCTGCTTGTTCTTTCAATCGAGAAAATTATTTATCAATCAGTCATTCTATCCTGCGTCCTAGACATTCTACAATATTCGTGAATGGTATATGTATCATCATGGGGAAAAAAAATACTTTAATTTTGATGGCCTTCCTCTCAATTTTTTTTTATTTATTTATTTTTTTTTTAAAGCTATGTATGTATTTCATTACCAAAGTTGGCCACTTACTTTTTCTTTGACAGCTGTGTATGGTGGCCTTGACCTCCACGGGGTCAAGCCTAATGTAAAGTGGAGCCGCCTCGCCAGCACGGCCAACCCGGGTGACACGACCTTGACCCTTGAGGACTCGGTGACGTGGTCTGTGGGGGACGAGGTGATGATGACGACGACTGACTCTAGTGCCTGGCACACAGAGACCTTCCGTCTGACGGCTGTTTCCGGCAACGTCATCACGCTGAACAGCTCTGTGCAGTACAGACACACTGGTGAGTCAGCTCTGTGCAGTACAGACACACTGGTGAGTCAGCTGTGTGCAGTACAGACACACTGGTGAGTCAGCTGTGTGCAGTACAGACATACTGGTGAGTCAGCTCTGTGCGGTACAGACATACTGGTGAGTCAGCTCTGTGCAGTACAGACATACTGGCAGTACAGACATACTGGTGAGTCAGCTCTGTTCAGTACAGACATACTGGTGAGTCAGCTCTGTGCAGTACAGACATACTGGTGAGTCAGCTGTGTGCAGTACAGACATACTGGTGAGTCAGCTGTGTGCAGTACAGACACACTGGTGAATCAGCTCTGTGCAGTGCAGACACACTGGTGAGTCAGCTCTGTGCAGTACAGACATACTGGTGAGTCAGCTCTGTGCAGTACAGACATACTGGTGAGTCAGCTATGTGCAGTACAGACATACTGGTGAGTCAGCTCTGTGTAGTACAGACATACTGGTGAGTCAGCTCTGTGCAGTACAGACACACTGGTGAGTCAGCTCTTTGCATCACACTGATTTGATACAATATCTGTGTCATTATTACATAGTACTTTTGAAGGTTAGATAACAACACGAACTATGATCATTAAATGTAAACCAATATAAAACTGTACATTTTTCCCAACTGAATAGAGCTCCGGATAGATATTTACAATAAACGTGATGCATTTTTTCAGTAGCATGCTCATATTCAGTACTGTGTATGACGTTTACGTTTATTAAATCTTATTTCGTTCACAAATTGCAGGACATGAAGATTGAATTGGTCAAAGACCTCACACTGTTTACCTGAAACAGTCAGGCAGTTGTGATGTCGTCACTGCTGCTTTTGATTTTATGATTTTCATGGCTATTTTTCTGTTTTAGAAACCTTTGTCTCTCTACAGTTTTTTTTGCTAGAATGACTGGGGTATGTAAGCACGTGTGATTTTCAATGTCTGTTCCTCTTACTTTTATGTGTTGCTACGTTTTCAGAGTGGGTCTCGTGAGGTACTTTCACCGTAAACCTCTCCCCCTTTGTCTCTCGTTTCTCACAGCTCACTCAGAGACACTGACGTCAGGGGACAACTTGAAGCTGACGTCACGCGTGGCTCTGCTGACGCGAAACATCGTCATAGAGGGCGGCAGTTACCCGGATCTGGTCAAGGAGTCTTTCGGCGCCCGTGTGTTAGTGGGCAAAACTGTGTTCAAAGGAGACGCCAGGAACGGTGCGTCCACTTTATATTCTTTGTCATAGCTTCGACCAGTTTGTCACACTGCCGCATTCACTCAACTCAAGCTTACACGACAGATAGATTCGCACACAGCGTTCGCATTCTGACTTCACTCTTACCCAGGGATAAACAACATCACAAAGTAAATACAGTCCTTTCTGATTATTAATAGTTCAAAGAAATTTAACAATTATGTTCACATTTTCCCTTCAGGAATAAATTATATGAAAAGTCTAATCCAGGAAAACACAATCAATACTTTCTGTTCTCTCTTACACTTCCCGTTGTAAGTTTTAAAATCATAATGATAATTTTCATTGGTTTCTTTTCACGACTGTGTTGTCACTTGGTGCTTCCCAAACATCTTCGTCCTAAAACAGGCGTTGAGGATTCTGAAACATCCTCAGAACCTAACTTTAGTTAAATAGAAAAAAAAATAGTACAAAAATAGTGGTACTCACATGACTGGCGTCGCCATTCTCGCTTTACTGAACCAGTGTTCAGAAACGTAAATAAAAAAACAGCGAAATTTAACAACATTAAGAAGAAATGATCACCGAATTTCTCATTACCAAACTCGAAATTATGCTTTTTTCGAAGTATTTCAAGTGTTGTTTTCTTTCTACTGGATTTTCATTATACACCTACCGTTTGAGTACATTGCAATGTGTGCATTAGGTAGACTTTGTGAAATGATTATAGACCCTTCATAGGGAATTTCTCGTAAACGGCATGGGTTATTTTAAAAAGCATACAGCGTTGCTTCACTGTTCAAAGCTTTCCAAGATGAAGAATATAAGTATAGTTATATTTTCTTTCTGTCCACCCAAGGTTTAGTGTAAGTGGTGAATATGAAGATCGCATGACATCATTAATTATCCACCCTTTTAGGTTTTCCCCGCGTACAGAACATGGAGTTTTACCACACGGTTCAGGAGGGGTGTCGAAAAAGGCTTTAAATAGGTAGAGAATATATATATATATATATATATGACATTGTTTTTATTTTTCACCAAAGGCTTCGCAAAAATAAAAATCAATAAAATGGCATTGCTTCTTTGCCCACCAAAGGTTTCACAAAAGTGAAAAAAGAAAAAAAAGAAAAAGAAAGAATATGATAATTATTGCTTCTACGTCCTCCCAACGTTTTAGCAAAGGTGGAGAACACGAAATCCACACAACACGATTTATCCACCCTTTCAGGTTTTGCCAAGGTGGAGAACACGAAATCCACACAACACGATTTATCCACCCTTTCAGGTTTTGCCAAGGTGGAGAACACGAAATCCACACAACACGATTTATCCACCCTTTCAGGTTTTGCCAAGGTGGAGGACACGGAGTTTTACCACACTGGTCAGGAGGGGTGGACAGAGCCCTACGACCCCCGCTACTCTCTGGCCTTTGTGGACGTGGTCAGCGACAGCACCACAAACTTCTACTCCTACGTCCGTGACAACAGTTTCCACAACGGCTTCTCTCCCGCCATCGGCGTCTTCTCTGTGGACAACCTGGAGGTGTCGGGCAACGTCATTCACCACACGGTCTACCACGGTACGTGACTGGGTGGGGGGTGTACCCAGGGTATGTGACTGGGGTGGTGATGTGTGTACCTATGGTAGGTGACTGGGGTGGGGGTGTACCCAGAGCAGGTGACTGGGGTGGGGATGTGTGTACCTAGGGTATGTGACTGGGGTGGGGGCCCCAAGGGTAGGTGACTGGGGTGGGGATGTGTGTACCCAGGGCAGGTGACTGGGGTGGGGGGTGTACCCAGGGTCGGTGACATGGGTGGATGGTGTCTATATTGGTGGATACCCAGGTTAGGCATTGTGTCTACAACGTCAACACACGATCTGTCAGTGTGGGTAAATATGGTGGGGGTTTGTCACTGGGGTGGGGGGTAATTGTATTGTACCCAGAGCAGGTATTGTCTCTACAAGACTGAAGTGTAGTGTGTCTAAAAAGGTGTACCCAGCGTAGGTGCATGTTGCGTGTATATAGCATTTTTCTCACGGCAACTGACCTCTCTTCCCTGCAGCCATCCACACCAACTCTATCGGCACGCGTCTGGAAGGCAACCTGATGGCGCTCAACATCTGGTCGGGGGCCTACCTTGATCGTCTGGAACCCATGAACTCTGACTTCGACCCCGCTGTGGAGGCGTTGGACGCGCGAGACCTGGTGCTGCGGGACAACGTGGTGGCGGGCTGCGAGCGGATGGGCTACCACGTGCCGGGCCAGGACTGCTCCACCCAGACCTCGGACCTCTGGACCAACAACGAGGTGCACTCGTGCCTGACGGGCGTGGGCCTCTTCGGCATGGACACGGCCGTCAGCAGCACGTGCACCAAGTGGAGCGGCTTCCGGGCCTGGCGCAACGCGGACTGGGGGCTGTACCTGTTCAACACGGCCAGCATGGAGGTGGAGGACCTGGTGGGCGTGGAGAATGGGGCCAGCCTGCTGCTTTTCGTCATGGGGCCCTCCTCCACGACACACGACATGGAGGACAAGGCCATCACCATCAGGGACAGCGTCTTCGTTGGCAGGTGAGAGGGGGGGAGGGGATTGGGGGTGGGGTGGGGTGCAGTCTTCATCGGCAGGTGAGTGGGGGCAGGGGGGGGGGGGTTAGGGGGGGGGGGTAGTAAGGGACGGCGTCTTCGTCGGCAGGTCAGAGGGGCAGGGGGTTATGGGGATGGGGGTGGTGGTGGGAGGCAGTGCAGTCAGGGACAGTGTCTTCATCGGCAGGTGAGAGAGGGGGGCAGGGGTGTGTGGGTGAAGGTGAGGTTGGGTGAGCAGTGCAGTCAGAGACAGAATCTTCGTTGGCAGGCGAGGGAGGGGGGCAGGGGTGTGTGGGTGAAGGTGGGGCTGGGTGAGCAGTGCAGTCAGGGACAGTGTCTTCATCGGCAGGTGAGGGAGGGGGACAGTGTGGCGGAGTGGGTCCCTGCAGTCAGATCAGCAGGTTTTACAGGCGGTCAGTTTAGGGGAAACTGTGGCTTTTCAAGTGGTTAGTTTACTCAGCGTTACAGTGGTCAGTTTCGATGAAATTGTGTCTTTACAGGGATAGTGAATAACCCCTCCTTTCCTCCCCATTCTACACGTTTGCTTTTTTCTTTTTTTTTTCTTCTTTTTTTGTTGTTGTTGTTGCTGTCTGTGGCCTGAAGTTGAAGTGAGTCTCAAAATGTCCTGATGGACAAGGGGTTGTTTTCAGAAACAGTATACGTGTGTCAGGTGGGTGCAAAATAATGCTATGTTTTGGCAATCAGTTCCATGACATCACGAGTGTAGATGATGTCTGGTGTGTGGTTTTATTTTAGAATCTCCTGAGTGAGTGAATATAATATATAAAACAATGTATGATATATATGATATCAGAGATCAGATGTAGGGAAGGATGATAGTCCAAGATGGATGAAAATGTCTGAAAAGGAACTAATAACTTTATTTGAAACATAATTTTACCTTCAGGCTCGTCGTTCGGAAATAAACCCAAACACCTTTACTTGCACACAATAGATCTGAAAGGTTCGTTTTGGTTGAGCTAATAATCTAAGATATTTTGTGCTCAAGGGCACGATGTGTTACAATGGAGACATACTTTTCATGTGTAACCCTCATCGATGATTGATCAGAGAATAACTGTATAAATCATGGAGACATACTTTTCATGTGTAACCCCCACCGATGATTGATCAGAGTAACTGTATAAATCATGGAGACATACTTTTCATGTGTAACCCCCATCGATGATTGATCAGAGAATACAAGTGAAGGACACACAGAAGTGAAATTCCGGATGACGAAAACGAACCAGTGAACTGACCAACACTCCTGCCTTCCTTACAGAACGTCCAGCTTTGACTGCTCAGAGAACAGCCTGGACAGCAGTGACCCCAACGTCGGCCTGAGCGGACAGGCCCGGGGCTGGAGATACGGATCTTGTGGCAGGACTGCCATCGCCTTCCCCAACTTTGTCAACGGCGGCAACGAAGCCCCGATTAAAACTTGGACCAACAGCATGTCTTACCAGGCCCTCAAGGGAATCATGAACATCAACAGTAAGTGGCTCCTTTTTTTTTCCTGCTGCAGCTATGACGACTTGCGTCATGCGCTTGAACTCCAGTAGAAGCCGAACTATGGTTGGATGTTCGTTTGGTCACAGGAGAATTTGAAGGCCTTTTAGCTTCGGTTTGGCCAACAGCAAAATGAGAACTGTATGATCAGTGATTTCTCCACTACATTGGGGCTTCATTTACAACTTAGTATTTTGTGAAGGACTATGAGTCTCAAACAAGGAGGCACGATAGTACTAGCTCTTGGTGATGCATCCTTGGGGTTTAGTTGGCCTTTGGGTACCATTCAAACGCTGACGGTCCTAAAGTCAATCGTCCGAGAGAGTGGGGATGTAGCTTACGTAGGACACTCTCCACCATAATCAATTTCTTGCCCAGATAGTCGGGACAGCAGTTGCCTCTTCTGCTGTTCTGATGGCCATAGTCGAACACGACTGTCATAGACAGGAAGACTTGGAAAAATGTGTGTGGGTGTTGTTGACATTGTTTGAAATAGCACCACTCCCGAGATAACTCTGGACAAACGAAAATAGAAAATCTCTAACACTTGTGAGACGAAGCAGAGGGAAAGTTTTGTGTCGTTCTCACGCTGTTTTGAAAAGTGTCGAGGGGGCGTTTGAGGTGTGCTGCACAGCAGGTAAGATGAACAAAGAACACGTTTCTCAGCCCGGAGCCTTTGTGTTTGTGCAGACGTGGTGTTTGAACACTTCACAAGTGACGGTGCCGGCTCTCGTGACGTCATCCTGTCCACCAACCAGGACAATGACGACTTGGTGCATCCAGTGCATGTCAGTGGCCTCTCCCTTAGTGACGTGGATTCTGACAGCAAAGTATTCTTCCATGATCCTTTTATAGGGTGAGCAGCTTTATTTCACAATACCCATCTGTCTGTCTATCGGTCTAACCACGATTTTTACCAACTTCTAAGGTGACTCTTTGAGTAATGTCTATGTGCATGTCTTTCGAATGAGATGTTCAGTTAAGTTCCCATGATTTTTCACCTATACAAGAAAAAGACCCCTGCCAACAAAGAGTGGCTCTTGACACAAAAAGAGTGTAATATTCATGTGGATAGGAAAACACAAGACAAGGTATTGAGCTGGTTTCGCAAAAGCTGTTTATGCAAACAAAAAAATAAATAAAATAAAATAAGCTATGGTGTGCTTCCAAACCTGCTCAGTTGACGGCCGCTGACAAGGTTTGGTAGCGAAAGCTCTAAGGAAGTGAGCCGATATGTCCAAGATTGTATTTCCTGTCTCACCCCAGTGTGCTTAGCTGCGTCACGTGACCTTCACGGAAGTCTGATTCCAAGGCCACGTGATCCCGTGTACGTCCTGTCCACAGTAAAGTCTGTCGGTTGTTTTTGAACAGTTCATGGGGAGAAAGGTACGTGTTTCACGAGCTTCATACACATGCTGTGCACAAGGTCATCCCTTTTATAAAAGAGTCAGTTTTTTTGTGGAACTATTTCCGGAGAAGAAAGAGACATACTTCACATGCTGGCTGGGCACAGGGTGACTAACCACACCATAGTAAAAGTCTTGTTTTGTTTTCGAAAAAACTGTGTATGGAATAGAGAGCTACATATTTCACGTGCTCGCTGTGTACAGTGTGACCAACCACACCACAGTGAAAGTCTTGTTTTGCTTTCTAAGAACTGTGTGTGGAAGAGAACGCTACATATTTCACGTGCTGTAAACAAGGTGATCAACCACTCCATAGGAAAGTTTCATTTTCTCAGAACTGTGTACATTGTAGAACAGACCTATTTCACGTGCTGTGCATAGGAGGATCAACTACTGCAAACTAAAGTTTTATTTTCTCAGAATCGTGCATGGAGAACAGACATATTTCACGCGCTGTGCTCAGGAGGATCAACCACTCCATAATAAAGCTTCAAGTTCATAGAACCGTGTATAGAGGAGAAGAAACATACTTCACGTGCTGTGCACAGGAGGGTTACCCTCTCCATCATAAAGTTTCAGTTTCTAAGAACTGTGAATGGAATAGAAAGCTACATATTTCACGTGCTGTACACAGGAAGATCAACCCCTCGGACTGTGTGGACATGGACTGTGACGGCATGAAGAAGGCTCTGGTGAAGGACACGGACGGATCCCTCCTTGGCAGCCCCGGCTACGTCCTGCCCAACGCGGGATTCGAGTGGGACGGGGATCCGAGACGTGGGATCGGAGACTACAGGATCCCCATGGTGTGTGAAGAGGGTGTGGGCTTTGAACGGAAGGGAGGTAGTGCTCGTCACTAGGCTGGGTCTGGATGACACAAATTCTTAGTTGAAAGGAATCTCTCTCTCTCTCTCTCTCTCTCTCTCTCTCTCTCTCTCTCTCTCTCTCTCTCTCTCTCTCTCTCTCTCTACACACACACACACACACACACACACACACACACACACACACACACATTCAGTTTCATAAATCAGACGAACATTGGTACATGACATGCTACTAAGACATTTCCTTTACATTAAGCTTATCTGTATCGTTCTTATATTTTCTCCATTTCATCAAAGAGCATTGTAAGCTTTTGAAGTCATCATTTCTAATTATCAGTGTTAAGATTGAGAGCAAACTGCCCCTGTATTGTCCACCAGTGAATTTAATGCATGAACTGCAGAGATAAATTCTGTGGTGAGGCACTGTTAGTCTACATATGACAAAAAATGTTTTGTCGCTATATATTGTTTTGTGTTGCATGGCAAAAAGTGTCCACCATACTGAGAAGTGCAGCTTCAGTAAGAAGTGGGAAACAGTGAAGCAGTGTCTTTGGTCATAGCGTTAGTAGAGTGGTGTCCAGAAGCCAGTGAAACAGGACGATTATGCATGGTCTGTGTGTGCATGGAAGGCAGTGCAGCAGTGTTGACACAGTCTGTATCTGTTCCAGGTGATGTTGACAGACACAGACGGCAGCAGGATCGATGCTTCCACCAAATGCCCCAACAAAGGTCAGTTCTGAATGCTTCGAGTGATGTACAGGAGTGCCCCACAAGTATGGAATTATAGTGATTACCTTTGTTTTCGTTTTCTTTTTCAAGGTGATGGAGATGTCTCGGACTAGGGAGGAATGTATCGAAGTCTTAAGGGATGGCAGTGTGGACTGCATCCTGACAGTGGTCATTCAGAGCATGTTCTGTGAAATGTCACTGATAGATGTTCATTCTTACTATGGTTCCAGGGTTCCAGACATTTTGGACACCCTATAGCTTGAGGTCTGTCACACTGGAAACAGTTCGTACAAAGTGTCAGCTCTGAGAAAGGAACGTTTAAAAAAGGAGCGAATTTGATGTGTGTGTGTGTGTGTGTGTGTGTGTGTGTGTGTGTGTGTGTGTGTGTGTGTGTGTGTGTGTGTGTTGGCTGTATATTTTTTTTCCAATTTTTAGACCTGTACTTTGAATGGAATCTTTAAAGGTTCTGAATCTTTAAAACACATGAAAAGGACCAATTTTTAAAATGATTTTGTGTTGGCTGAGCTCAGCATTTACAACTTTAAGACCGTCACCTTTGAGCGTCTGAACACTTTTAAAACTGCAGGTTTCTTATGTGTCGCTCCAGGTATTTACAACTTTGACAACTGCCAGTGGATGAGCACGTGGAACGCGTACAAGTGCGGCGACAGTGTGAAGTACGCCCTGCTGACCATAGAGAGCATGGATGAGGACACAGAGACCCGCCGTCTGTCTCCCGTGGCCGTGTACTCTGGCGGTTACGTGGACCTCATCAACGGACCTCAGGACCAAGGCTGGTGCTCTGGCTACACCTGTAGGAAACGGCTCTCCACCTTCCCCGCTATCGTGCCGCTCGGTGAGTTTATTATTGCTGTGATTTTTTCTTCATGTGTGTGTGTGTGTGGTGTGTGCGCGTGCGTGTTTGTATTTGTGTGTGTATCATTGTTATTGTCATTATATGATACTGTTGACGACAACACTGTTGATCATCACACTGATAACTCAATGAATTATAACGTCTGTCTGACCACCACCAGATCGCTGGGTGGACCTGTACCTGTCCAGCACGGTGCCAGACCATATGCGCTTCTTCCTGCAGAACGTGTCGCCCACGGACTGCGTGGGGCTGTCCATCTACAAGAAAAAACCGTACCGCCTGGAGGTCTACATCGACGGCCAGTACATGATGCCCACCAATGGCTACATGTCCAACGGGAGGTACAGAGGGGCTGGGCCATAGTCTTCTTCTTCTTCTTCATCTCCTCCTTCTCCTCTTCCTCCTCCTCCTCCTCCTCTTCCTCTTCCTTCTTCTTCTTCCTCTTCTTCTTCTTCATCTCCTCCTCCTTCTTCTGCATCTTCTTCTTCTTCTCCTCCTCCTTCTTCTTCTGCATCTTCTTCTTCTTCTACTTTTTCTGCTTCTTCTGCTTCTTCTTCTTCTGCTTCTTCTTCTTCTTCTTCTTCTTCTTCTTCTTCTGCATCTTCTTCTTCGGAGTAGCAGCTAGTAGTATTGATTCTTCTTGTTCATCATCATCATCATCACCATTACCATCATCATCTTCTTCTTCGTTTTGATCATCATGTTTTTGTTTTGTTTTGTTTCTTTGTTTTGTTTTGTTTTATTTAAGCTTTCTTTTTTTCTTTTCAATCCAGGTTCTTCACGAGAAGGGAGACGACCCCCAACCAGTTCATGCCAAACCTGGCCAACAGGACGGCTGGAGAGAACTACCTGAAGTTCCAGGAGAACACCCTCTATTGGACAGTGTGCGGCGACACCATTGTGGAGTACAGGATGGCCGATGTCCTGGTGGTCAGCTTCGGACTGCCGGCCATGACTAACGAGGAGTTCTTCGGGGAACAGATCGTCAACAACCTGGCCCAGTTCCTCAGCATCCCTCTGGAGAAGGTGAGGGGGAGGGAAGGTGAGGGGGACGGGGTTTGTGGTGGCGATGTTGGTGTGGATGGTTATTGTTGGTATTGTATTGTGTTGTACTGTATTGTATTGTATTACAGCATCTTTATGGAGAAGGGGAGAAGTGGTGGTTGTAGTAGGTATTTGTGTTTCTTTTTATCACAACATATTTCTCAGTGTGGAATTCGGGCTGCTCTCCCCAGGGAGAGCGCGTCACTATACTACAGCGCCACCCATTTTTTTGTATTTTTTTCCTGCGTGCACTTTGCACTTTGTTTTTCCTATTGAAGTGGATTTTTCTACTGAATTTTGCCAGGAACAACCCTTTTGTTGCCGTGGGTTCTTTTACGTGCGCTAAGTGCATGCTGCACACGGGACCTCGGTTTATCGTATCATCCGAATGACTAGCGTCCAGACCACCACTCAAGGTCTAGGGGGGGTGGGGGGGGGGGGCGGGAGAAAATATCGACAGGTGAGCCGTGATTCGAATCAGCACGTTCAGATTCTCTCGCTTCCTAGGCGAACGCGTTACCTCTAGGCCATCGCTCCGAGGTGTTGTGTTGTGTTGTGTTGTGTTGTGTTGTGTTGTGTTGTGTTGTGTTGTGTTGTGTTACAGAATCCCTGTAGAGGAGGTGAGAGGCGAGGGCGTGGTGGTGTGGGTGGTTGTTGTTGGTGTTGTATTGTATTGTGCTATTCGTATTGTATTGAATTGTGTTGTGTTGTTGTATTGTGTTGTGTTACAGAATCCCTGTGAAGAAGTCAAGGGGGCTGTTGGTGTGGGTGCCTGTTGTAGGTGTTGTTTGTATTGTGCCGTGTTGTGTTGTGTTGTATCATATTGTGTTGTGTTGTATTGTATTGTATTGTATTGTAAACATCTTTTGCCACAAAATATTTCTCTGTGTAACCTTCGGGCTTCTCTTCTCGGGGTGAGTGAGTCGCCACAGTATAATGCCAACGTGAAGCCATTTACATGTGATTTATATGTGAATTTTTAAATCAGTTTCTTCAATGGTATTTCTATCAGTGGACATAATATTTTCTGACACATAGCTCGTGTGTGTGTGTGTGTGTGTGTGTGTGTGTGTGTGTGTGTGTGTGTGTGTGTGTGTGGCTATTAATGTGTGTGTGTGTGGCTATTAATGTGTGTGTGTGTGTGTGTGTGTGTGTGTGTGCACTGACACAGGTACGGGTGATGGACGTGGTCAGAGAGAGCGCCTCAGGACGGCGGAAGCGACAGACTGGAACCACCTACTTCTTCATCGAGATTGGCGACGTCGCCAACGATACCACCAACTCTGTGGACCTGGGTGAGTTTGGTTTTGGTTTTTGTTTATCTCTGCTGTATACACAATGTTTGGTTTGTCTGTACACACAGTGTTTGGTTTGTCTCTGCTGTGCACACAATGTTTGGTTTGTCTCTGCTGTACACACAATGTTTGGTTTGTCTCTGCTGTACACAGTGTTTGGTTTGTCTCTGCTGTACACAGTGTTTGGTTTGTCTCTGCTGTATACACAATGTTTGGTTTGTCTCTGCTGTACACACAGTGTTTGGTTTGTCTCTGCTGGACACAGTGTTTGGTTTGTCTCTGCTGGACACAGTGTTTGGTTTGTCTCTGCTGTATACACAGTGTTTGGTTTGTCTGTACACACAGTGTTTGGTTTGTCTCTGCTGTACACACAGTGTTTGGTTTGTCTCTGCTGTACACACAGTGTTTGGTTTGTCTCTGCTGTGCACACAATGTTTGGTTTGTCTCTGCTGTACACACAGTGTTTGGTTTGTCTCTGCTGTACACAGTGTTTGGTTTGTCTCTGTTGTACACAGTGTTTGGTTTGTCTCTGTTGTACACAGTGTTTGGTTTGTCTCTGCTGTACACACAGTGTTTGGTTTGTCTCTGCTGTACACAGTGTTTGGTTTGTCTCTGTTGTACACAGTGTTTGGTTTGTCTCTGCTGTACACAGTGTTTGGTTTGTCTCTGCTGTACACACAGTGTTTGGTTTGTCTCTGCTGTACACACAATGTTTGGTTTGTCTCTGCTGTACACACAGTGTTTGGTTTGTCTCTGCTGTACACAGTGTTTGGTTTGTCTCTGTTGTACACAGTGTTTGGTTTGTCTCTGCTGTACACAGTGTTTGGTTTGTCTCTGCTGTACACACAGTGTTTGGTTTGTCTCTGCTGGACACAGTGTTTGGTTTGTCTCTGCTGTACACAGTGTTTGGTTTGTCTCTGCTGGACACACAATGTTTGGTTTGTCTCTGCTGTGCACAATGTTTGGTTTGTCTCTGCTGTACACAATGTTTGGTTTGTCTCTGCTGTACACAATGTTTGGTTTGTCTCTGCTGTACACAGTGTTTGGTTTGTCTCTGCTGGACACACAATGTTTGGTTTGTCTCTGCTGTACACAATGTTTGGTTTGTCTCTGCTGTACACAGTGTTTGGTTTGTCTCTGTTGGACACAATGTTTGGTTTGTCTGTACACACAGTGTTTGGTTTGTCTCTGCTGTACACACAGTGTTTGGTTTGTCTCTGCTGTACACAGTGTTTGGTTTGTCTCTGCTGTACACAATGTTTGGTTTGTCTCTGCTGTACACACAGTGTTTGGTTTGTCTCTGCTGTACACAATGTTTGGTTTGTCTCTGCTGTACACAGTGTTTGGTTTGTCTCTGCTGGACACAGTGTTTGGTTTGTCTCTGCTGTACACAGTGTTTGGTTTGTCTCTGCTGGACACAATGTTTGGTTTGTCTCTGCTGTACACAATGTTTGGTTTGTCTCTGCTGTACACAGTGTTTGGTTTGTCTCTGCTGTACACAGTGTTTGGTTTGTCTCTGCTGTACACACAGTGTTTGGTTTGTCTCTGCTGTACACACAATGTTTGGTTTGTCTCTGCTGTACACACACTGTTTGGTTTGTCTCTGTTGTACACAATGTTTGGTTTGTCTCTGTTGTACACAGTGTTTGGTTTGTCTCTGCTGTACACACAGTGTTTGGTTTGTCTCTGCTGTACACACACTGTTTGGTTTGTCTCTGTTGTACACACTGTTTGGTTTGTCTCTGTTGTACACAATGTTTGGTTTGTCTCTGTTGTACACACAATGTTTGGTTTGTCTCTGCTGTACACAGTGTTTGGTTTGTCTCTGCTGTACACACAGTGTTTGGTTTCTCTCTGTTGTACACAGTGTTTGGTTTGTCTCTGCTGTACACACAGTGTTTGGTTTGTCTCTGTTGTACACAGTGTTTGGTTTGTCTCTGCTGTACACAGTGTTTGGTTTGTCTCTGCTGTACACAGTGTTTGGTTTGTCTCTGCTGTACACAATGTTTGGTTTGTCTCTGTTGTACACAGTGTTTGGTTTGTCTCTGCTGTACACACAGTGTTTGGTTTGTCTCTGCTGTACACAGTGTTTGGTTTGTCTCTGCTGGACACAGTGTTTGGTTTGTCTCTGTTGTACACAGTGTTTGGTTTGTCTCTGCTGTACACACAGTGTTTGGTTTGTCTCTGCTGTACACAGTGTTTGGTTTGTCTCTGCTGTACACAGTGTTTGGTTTGTCTCTGCTGTACACACAGTGTTTGGTTTGTCTCTGCTGTACACAATGTTTGGTTTGTCTCTGCTGGACACACAATGTTTGGTTTGTCTCTGCTGTACACAATGTTTGGTTTGTCTCTGTTGTACACAGTGTTTGGTTTCTCTCTGTTGTACACAGTGTTTGGTTTGTCTCTGTTGTACACACAATGTTTGGTTTGTCTCTGCTGTACACACAGTGTTTGGTTTGTCTCTGTTGTACACAGTGTTTGGTTTGTCTCTGCTGTACACACAGTGTTTGGTTTCTCTCTGTTGTACACAGTGTTTGGTTTGTCTCTGTTGTACACACAATGTTTGGTTTGTCTCTGCTGTACACACAGTGTTTGGTTTGTCTCTGCTGTACACAATGTTTGGTTTGTCTCTGCTGTACACACAATGTTTGGTTTGTCTCTGCTGTACACACAATGTTTGGTTTGTCTCTGCTGTGCACAATGTTTGGTTTGTCTCTGCTGGACACAGTGTTTGGTTTGTCTCTGCTGTACACACAATGTTTGGTTTGTCTCTGCTGTACACACAGTGTTTGGTTTGTCTCTGCTGTGCACACAGTGTTTGGTTTGTCTCTGCTGTACACAGTGTTTGGTTTGTCTCTGCTGTACACACAGTGTTTGGTTTGTCTCTGCTGTGCACACAGTGTTTGGTTTGTCTCTGCTGTGCACACAGTGTTTGGTTTGTCTCTGCTGGACACAGTGTTTGGTTTGTCTCTGCTGGACACAATGTTTGGTTTGTCTCTGCTGGACACAATGTTTGGTTTGTCTCTGCTGGACACAGTGTTTGGTTTGTCTCTGCTGTACAGTGTTTGGTTTGTCTCTGCTGTACACAGTGTTTGGTTTGTCTCTGCTGGACACAATGTTTGGTTTGTCTCTGTTGTACACAATGTTTGGTTTGTCTCTGCTGTACACAGTGTTTGGTTTGTCTCTGTTGGACACAATGTTTGGTTTGTCTCTGCTGTACACACAGTGTTTGGTTTGTCTCTGTTGTACACAATGTTTGGTTTGTCTCTGCTGTACACAGTGTTTGGTTTGTCTCTGCTGTACACACACTGTTTGGTTTGTCTCTGTTGTACACAATGTTTGGTTTGTCTCTGTTGTACACACAATGTTTGGTTTGTCTCTGCTGTACACAGTGTTTGGTTTGTCTCTGCTGTACACACAGTGTTTGGTTTCTCTCTGTTGTACACAGTGTTTGGTTTGTCTCTGCTGTACACACAGTGTTTGGTTTGTCTCTGTTGTACACAGTGTTTGGTTTGTCTCTGCTGTACACAATGTTTGGTTTGTCTCTGTTGTACACAGTGTTTGGTTTGTCTCTGTTGTACACACAGTGTTTGGTTTGTCTCTGCTGTGCACAGTGTTTGGTTTGTCTCTGTTGTACACAGTGTTTGGTTTGTCTCTGCTGTACACACAGTGTTTGGTTTGTCTCTGCTGTACACAGTGTTTGGTTTGTCTCTGCTGTACACAGTGTTTGGTTTGTCTCTGCTGTACACACAGTGTTTGGTTTGTCTCTGCTGTACACAATGTTTGGTTTGTCTCTGCTGGACACACAATGTTTGGTTTGTCTCTGCTGTACACAATGTTTGGTTTGTCTCTGTTGTACACAGTGTTTGGTTTCTCTCTGTTGTACACAGTGTTTGGTTTGTCTCTGTTGTACACACAATGTTTGGTTTGTCTCTGCTGTACACACAGTGTTTGGTTTGTCTCTGTTGTACACAGTGTTTGGTTTGTCTCTGCTGTACACACAGTGTTTGGTTTCTCTCTGTTGTACACAGTGTTTGGTTTGTCTCTGTTGTACACACAATGTTTGGTTTGTCTCTGCTGTACACACAGTGTTTGGTTTGTCTCTGCTGTACACAATGTTTGGTTTGTCTCTGCTGTACACACAGTGTTTGGTTTGTCTCTGCTGTACACACAGTGTTTGGTTTGTCTCTGCTGTACACACAATGTTTGGTTTGTCTCTGCTGTACACACAGTGTTTGGTTTGTCTCTGCTGTACACACAGTGTTTGGTTTGTCTCTGCTGTACACAATGTTTGGTTTGTCTCTGCTGTACACACAATGTTTGGTTTGTCTCTGCTGTACACACAGTGTTTGGTTTGTCTCTGCTGTACACACAGTGTTTGGTTTGTCTCTGCTGTACACACAGTGTTTGGTTTGTCTCTGCTGTACACACAAAGTTTGGTTTGTCTCTGCTGTACACAGTATTTGGTTTGTCTCTGCTGTACACACAAAGTTTGGTTTGTCTCTGCGGTACACACAGTGTTTGGTTTGTCTCTGCTGTACACACAATGTTTGGTTTGTCTCTGCTGTACACAATGTTTGGTTTGTCTCTGTTGTACACACAATGTTTGGTTTGTCTCTGCTGTACACAATGTTTGGTTTGTCTCTGTTGTACACACAGTGTTTGGTTTGTCTCTGCTGGACACAGTGTTTGGTTTGTCTCTGCTGTACACACAATGTTTGGTTTGTCTGTACACACAGTGTTTGGTTTGTCTCTGTTGTACACACAGTGTTTGGTTTGTCTGTACACACAGTGTTTGGTTTGTCTGTACACACAGTGTTTGGTTTGTCTCTGCTGTACACACAGTGTTTGGTTTGTCTCTGCTGTACACACAGTGTTTGGTTTGTCTCTGCTGTGCACACAATGTTTGGTTTGTCTCTGCTGTACACAATGTTTGGTTTGTCTCTGCTGGACACAGTGTTTGGTTTGTCTCTGCTGTACACACAATGTTTGGTTTGTCTCTGCTGGACACAGTGTTTGGTTTGTCTCTGCTGTACACACAGTGTTTGGTTTGTCTCTGCTGTACACACAGTGTTTGGTTTGTCTCTGCTGTACACACAGTGTTTGGTTTGTCTCTGTTGTTCACACAGTGTTTGGTTTGTCTCTGCTGTACACACAGTGTTTGGTTTGTCTCTGCTGGACACAGTGTTTGGTTTGTCTCTGCTGTACACAGTGTTTGGTTTGTCTCTGCTGTACACAGTGTTTGGTTTGTCTCTGCTGTACACACAGTGTTTGGTTTGTCTCTGCTGTACACAGTGTTTGGTTTGTCTCTGCTGTACACAGTGTTTGGTTTGTCTCTGCTGTACACACAGTGTTTGGTTTGTCTCTGCTGTATACACAATGTTTGGTTTGTCTCTGTTGGACACAGTGTTTGGTTTGTCTCTGCTGTACACACAATGTTTGGTTTGTCTCTGCTGGACACACAATGTTTGGTTTGTCTCTGCTGTACACAGTGTTTGGTTTGTCTCTGCTGTACACACAATGTTTGGTTTGTCTCTGCTGGACACAGTGTTTGGTTTGTCTCTGCTGTACACACAGTGTTTGGTTTGTCTCTGCTGTACACACAGTGTTTGGTTTGTCTCTGCTGTACACACAGTGTTTGGTTTGTCTCTGTTGTACACACAGTGTTTGGTTTGTCTCTGCTGTACACACAGTGTTTGGTTTGTCTCTGCTGTACACAGTGTTTGGTTTGTCTCTGCTGGACACAATGTTTGGTTTGTCTCTGCTGTACACAATGTTTGGTTTGTCTCTGCTGTACACAGTGTTTGGTTTGTCTCTGTTGTACACAGTGTTTGGTTTGTCT
>NC_134909.1:23952504-23980004 GCF_041734735.1 Babylonia areolata | reverse complement strand
TTTTTTTCTAAAGGCTTGACGTGACTTGACATTTTAAAGCTTGACGTGACTTGACATTTCATGACCCCCCTCTACCATCCCCTGCACAGGGTCACACGTGGACAGTGACGGCCACGGTGAGCGACCCGGACGTGTACTGGGGAACGCTAGGGGGCACCACCACCGCGAACTTCGACGCCGTCACGGGCACTGCCGACTTCCTGGACCTCCGGCTGGACCGTAGCGGCGTGTGTCCGGTGACCTTCACCGTGCAGTCCAACCCTCCGGACTACGTGCTGACCACGGAGCTGGAGGTGGACGTCAAGACGATCGCCCAACGGGACCTGGTGGTGGAGGAGAGCTCCACCGTGGAGGTGCGGCTCCTGGGATGGGGGGGGGGGGGAAGGTGTGGACTGGGTCGAGGAGAGGAGAAGGAACAGAAAAAAAGAAAGGGAGGGGTGGGGGGGGGTGAGGGGGTAAAGCAGTTGACGTCAAGACAAACGGGACCTGGTGGAGGTACGGCTCCTGGGGTGGGGGAGGGGGGAAGGTGTGGACTGGGTGAATGAGAGAAGAAGGAACAGAAAAAAAGAAAGGGAGGGGTGGTGGGTGGGTGAGGGGGTAAAGCAGTTGACGTCAAGACAAACGGGACCTGGTGGAGGTACGGCTCCTGGGATGGGTGGGTTGGTTGGGTGGGTGAGTGGAGGGAGGACGGTGTGGAAAGGATGGATGAGAGACGACGGAATGAAAACAAGTTTTAACAAATGGTACTGAAATTTGACGGTGGAAAAGAGTTCCACTGTGTAGGCAAGTGGATGGATGGATGGATGGATGGATGATGGTGATGTGGAAAATTATAAAGCTCCTATCCTTGGGTCAGAGACCAGAGTCAAGACAGCTGCCATTGGGCGCTCATCATTCGTTTCCTGCATCATTCGGTCACGTTTTAGTTACGCTCGCGCGCGCACACACACACACACACACACACACACACACACACACACACACACACACACACACACACACACACACGAATGCAGGAATGTGTGGAATGGATGGGTGGGAGTGGAAGGAATAAAGACAAAACCTCGGAAGAAAGACACTAATCGGATACTCAACACATTTGTTTTAAAGAAAATTCTTCGATTTTTTTTTTTATTGTTTCCACAGATTCCCTTACAGTGAGAGGTAGGCCGGTACAGATAAAAGAATAAAAAGAGGGTTTGGAATTCAAAGGAGGCTTTAATGGACACGAGTAATGCAGTGTGGTGGCAAGTCTGCAACACATTCAACACATTTTGTTTATATCTTATTAAGCCCCCCCTCCCCCCTCCCCCCGTGCGCCCCCCAGTGCGCCCCCCACCCCTCACCCCCCACCCCCATTGCCCATAGACATAGCGTGCCTATATGTTTTGTTCACAAGTTTCATTCATTTCATAGCTCTTCAGGTGATAAGATTTTCAGATGTATAATACCAGTGTGCATTAGAAATACTCCGTGCCCCAACATGGGTCGAAGGACTAGGACCTCTCAGAGATTCTCGATTCTTGACCCTTGCTGTCGGCCTCCCAACAGGTGAAGTTCCCCATCGACTACAACGCCACCGCTGCCCCCCATCATGCCGCGAAGGTTCGGAACTTCTACAGTGAAATGTCGGACATCGTCATCACGGGACACTCCTACCGGCAAGGTCAGCACCGCACAATATGTTCATAAACTTTGTTATAATAATAATAATAATAATAATAATAATAATCGTCGTCATCATCATCATCATCATATTCATTAATGTTGTTATTGCTGCTGCTGCTGCTGCTGCTGTTGTTGTTGATCCTCTTCTTCTTCTTCTTCTTCTTCTTCTTCTTCTTCGTCTTCGTCTTCTTCTTCTGCTTCTTTCTGTGATGATAGTGGTGGTGATAATTGTTATCATTATTATTGAATACAACTGTTGATGTCAGCGGTAGTAGTAGTAGTAGTCGTAATAGTAGTAGTGGTGGTAGTAGTGGTGGTGTTAGCAGTAGTAGTATCATCACTGCTGTTTTATTACATTCTGTGTTGTCAATAGAAGTGGCAGTAGTAGTAATAGTAGTAGTAGTATTTGCATTTGTATTTCTTTTCTGTAGCAGAAGCAGCAGCAGCAGCAGCAGTTGTAGTAGTAGTAGTAGAAGCATCATCATCATAATCAGCAGCAGCAGTAGCAGTTATAGTATCATCACTACTTTTCTTATATATATATATATCTTAAGTTGGGTGCGGATGTTGGCGATGTGCAGGAAGCCTTGTGGTGAGCCTGAGCGTGCAGGGGACGACCTCGGGCGTCAACACCACCCTGTTCGCCATCTGCGGCAACATCGGCAACGGGACGAACTTCACCTTTAGCGGTACCACGGTGACCATGTCCACCTACATGATCGTCAACGGTCAGACCTTCTACGGCGTGACCTGCAACGTCTCCGTGAGTTGTGGGCTTGTGTGTGTGTGTGTGTGTGTGTGTGTGTGTGTGTGTGTGTGTGTGTGTGTGTGATCACCCCGAGGGGCCCAGTTCTGATGGCAATATCTGTCCCAAACACCTCCAGCTGAATAGGTGAGTGTGTGAGTGAGTGAGTGAGTGAGTGTGTGTGTGTGTGTGTGTGTGTGTGTGTGTGTGTGTGTGTGTGTGTGTGTGTGTGTGTGTGTGTGACACCATGATATTGACTGATGTGGTAGTACGATGACATAACTATGACAATTATGAGATTGGAGATAATTGCGATGATGGTGTTGATTGACGTGGTATGATGATAACGATGATGGCAGGACGATGACGATGACAGTGGATATGATGTTAGTTATGAGACTGGAGATGACAGTGATGATGACAGTGAATGACGTGGTATGCTGCTGATGATGAAGATGATGCTGAAGGATGAGGAGGAGAAGGAGAGGAGGAGGAGGAGGGTGTGGTGGTGGTGGCAGTGGTGGTGGTGGTGCAGAAGAAGAAGAAAGAAGAGGAGGAGAATAAGAAAAGGAGGAGGGAGAAGAGGAAGAAGAAGAAGGAGGAGGAGGAGGAGAAAAAAAACAGAAAGGAAAGGGAAGAATATAAAGGACGGGAAGTTCATGAAAATGGAGCAGAATAAAAGATGGAGACGAGGAGGAGGAGAAGGAGAAGATGATGATGATCATGATGATCATGATGATGATGGGTATGATAATGGTTTCGAGATTGGAGATAGCTGTGATAATGGTGGTGACTGGCGAGGTATAATGATGACGATGATGATGATGATGATGACAGGAGGACGATGACGATGATGATGATGATGATGATGATGATGATGATGATGATGATGACAGGAGGACGATGACGATGATGATGATGATGATGATGACAGGAGGACGATGACGATGATGATGATGATGATGATGATGATGATGATGATGATGACAGGAGGACGAGGACGATGATGATGATGATGATGATGATGACAGGAGGACGATGACGATGATGATGATGATGATGATGACAGGAGGACGATGACGATGATGATGATGATGATGATGATGATGACAGGAGGACGAGGACGATGATGATAATGATGATGATGATGATGATGATGACAGGAGGACGAGGACGATGATGATGATGATGATGATGATGATGATGACAGGGGGACGAGGACGATGATGATGATGATGATGACAGGAGGACGATGACGATGATGATGATGATGATGATGATGATGACAGGAGGACGATGATGATGATGATGATGATGATGATGATGATGACAGGAGGATGATGACGATGATGACGGCTTGCATCCCGCGGTGATCGCAGTCCTGGTCCTCCTGGCTGTGGGATTCCTCGTCTTCGCCGTTGTCGCTGTCCTCTGGTACATCAAGATCTACCCCAAGACCAAGACTATGGGTGAGTAGGGCTCCACACATTGTGTGTGTGTGTGTGTGTGTGTGTGTGTGTGTGTGTGTGAGTGTTAGACGATGACTACGATACATCGTGACATGTTCAGATCTTCTTCTTCTTCTGCGTTCACTCGAATGCACACGAGTGGGCTTTTACGTGTATGACCGTTTTTACCCCGCCATGTAGGCAGCCATACTCCGTTTTCGGGGGTGTGCATGCTGGGTATATTCTTGTTTCCATAACCCACCGAACGCTGACATGGATTACAGGATTTTTAACGTGCATATTTGATCTTCTGCTTGCATATACACACGAAGGGGGTTCAGGCACTAGCAGGTCTGCACATATGTTGACCTGGGAGATCGTAAAAATGTCCACCCTTTACCCACCAGGCGCCGTCACCGTGATTCGAACCCGAGACCCTCAGATTGATAGTCCAACGCTTTAACCACTCGGCTATTGCGCCCGTCATCCTGTTCAGATCAAACCTGCTGTCTGAAACCAACACACACTAGCCTCCCCCCCTCCCCCCAGAGACAGGAACGTGGCACAGTTCGTGTCTTTGGTGTGTGTATAACCTGTGTGTCTTTGTTAGGCGAGGTTGCTGTTTCCCAGTTAACTACTGCGTTTGGTGATGACAGCGACGACGACGTTTGACTCAATGACCCACAGGAATGACTCCCACATCGTGACATAATTTTTCAAAGCAAATTTGCACACACACACACACACACACACACACACACACACACACACACACACACACACACACACACTAACCACGCCCCCTGTCCCCACAGACACGAACACGGCGCAGTACCTGGGCCATCAGTCGGACAAGGTGGAGGACATCCTGTTCAGGGAGGACACCTTCATGAGCCTCAAGTCTCGCTCCGTGCACACCCCCCTGCCCCCCGTCACCACCACCCTGGGTATTGTCAGGGAGGGATTGCCCGCCATGCCGGGTACCCCTGAGCCCACCCCCCGCTCCGTGCACGCCACCCCTGCCCGCTTCACCCCGGAGCCCCAGTCACCCAACGTCTCCAACCGGATCACCTTTGGCTGAGCGCCGCGCGCGGGACTCCTAGCCAGTCAGTCAGCCAGTCAGTCAGTCAGTCAGTCAGTAAGTTCTAACCAAGTCCCAGGCTTTTTATTGACGTTGGGCCTAATTAGAGCCCTTTATGTCAAAAGGGGATACAATTCTTTGTCAGCCAGTTAGTCAATTTTTGTAAGCCAAACGCTTCAGACGCTCTATGTTGAAATTTGCCTTATACAGCCCTGATGTCAAAGGTGTACACTTCTTAGCAACTCAGTGGATTATAGTCTGTTCAGAGGTGTGTTTTTTTTTTGTTTTTTTGTTGTTGTTTTTTTTTAATTTGTTTATTTATTCATTTCTTCTCCTCCTTTTTAAATTGATATTGAGCCAAACTTCAGCGCTGCAGGCCTGTGTTTAGTTTATCTTCTGTACCCCTTGCTCTTTTTGTGCCAGGTAGGCTGTGTTTTGATAAAATATCCGTTTGTGCCATTGACATAAAGTTCCACTACTATTAGTAGCAGTAGAGAGTATGATTGGTCAACGGATTTTTTTTTCTTTTCGTGGGGGTGGAGGGGGTATGTGAGGGGGTGTGGGGGGGACGGAGGGGGGCGGTTTGACAATCAGATCGTTCCGTCCGCCCTCGCCTCCATTTCCTGTGGCTACTGGACCTGACTGGTGGTTATGCAATGATGATGGACAACGAATTACGTCACAACGAATTGCGTCACAACGAATTATGGAACAATCGACAACGAATTAACGTCACAATGAGTCATGCAATGATAGACAATGGACTGTCGTTTCTTTCTCGATGTGTGTGTGTGTGTGTGTGCTTTCTTTTTCTTCTTTTTTTTAGCGTATAATTAACTCTGAATTTAATCGCGATTATTGTTATTGTTGTTATTGTTAATGTAACTATTATTATTGTCATCAATACTCTTAACACTGACGTTAGATGGACAGGAACTAGGTCACACCCTATGCGGGACAGACTATTTAGTTCAACATTCCTGTTAGCCCTCTTTTCTACCTTTTTTTCATGTAACTCGGATTTAAGGTTAGTCATCAGTCGAAAGAAATTCTCCAGTCGTTTATTCGAGATGACGTTTTTCAGACTGACGTTGATTCTGAACAAGGCCAAATTGCTCAACAAAGCTGCTGTGATTATATTATTCTTGTAACTATGCTGTAACTTGTATATCTGTGATATAAAATTGTAATTACGAATTATTTTCTTGGTGATAATATGCATGTTTTCTTTTCCTTGTTTTATGTGCGTGTTTTGGGTTGGTTTGTTTGTTGTTTTTTTGTTTTGTTTTGTTTTTTTTAATTTCAAATTTTGTTTTCTGCAGTAAAACAAAAGCAAAACGAATACTCAGTGTGTGTGTGTGTGTGTGTGTGTGTGTGTGTGTGTGATTTGCGTGTGTGTGTGTGTGTGTGTGTGTGTGTGTGTGATTGCTTTTGCTTTTCTTGATTTTTCAGACTTCAATATTTACTACTACTACTACTGCTCTCTTTCTCTCTCATGCACACATACAAACACACACACAAATGCCGCACCAAAAATGCCGATTTTTTTTTTTTTTTTTTTTTTTTTTTTTTAATGCTTGGACATGGGAAAGAATCAAGTCATGTATCACACGTCCAGCCCCCCCCACACCCCTTCCCCCGTCCTCCCCACCCCCCGACACACACACACACACACACACACACACACACACACACACACAAGCAAGTGTGCACACATACGACGGAAGTGGTGAAAAAACACGCTTTATTGTGCCGATTCAAACCAAGGCATAGGCAGTGAAAGCCAGAGTCAGGCAGTTTAACAGGGGAAGCATAACACAGCACGCAAACTAAAGGGAAAATAGGTCAGGAGATAACCGTAGGAATAAAGAAAGGAAGTTTGATGGATAAAATAGAGGGGGTGATATGAGAGAGAGAGAGAAGGCACAGAGAGAAAGAGCGAGGGAGGGAGGGAGGGAGAGAGAGAGAGAGACAGAGAGAAAGCGAGAGAAAAAGGACACAGTGAGAGAGAGAGAGAGAGGGAGACAAGACAGAGGGAGAGAGAGAGAAGACAGAGAGAGAGAGGGAGAGAGAGAAAGCGAGAGAGAGAGAGAGGACACAATGAGAGAGAGAGAGAGGGAGACAAGACAGGGAGAGAGAGAGAAGACAGAGAGATAGAGGGAGAGAGAGGAAGCGAGAGAGAGAGAGGACACAGAGAGAGAGAGGGAGACAAGACACAGAGAGAGAGAAGACAGTGAGAGAGAGAGAGAGAGAGAGAGAGAGAAGACAGTGAGAGAGAGAGAGAGAGAGAGACCGACATGCAGACAGACATACAGACAGACAGACAGACAGACAAGAGAATCAGATGAAACAAAATAATACCGATCCTATGGAAAGATACTTGATAACCAATAATCACGAAGATAATGCTCTACTCGAATGGGAGAAAATTACACACGACGTAATTTAAAGATACAAAATATGCGTTTCCATAAGAAAAGGAAAAGGGTCTCAGCCTTATTTAGATATTAAAGATGATTCAGATCAACGTTAACGAAAGAATCTGTTTTGTGCGTTGTAAATCCAATCAAAAAAGAAAGGTCATATTTCGAAAATACTTGAAACATACTGTTCTAATTTTTTGTTAATGTACAAAAACACAGTTCAACCAAACAAGATGATAAAGATAAAACTGAAAACAATATCACCCCACTCTCACGGCGAAGAATTGGTTTGGAGTTTATACGAATAGCATAATATAACTTCTTATAAAATTGGCTCGGAGTTGCTTGTATTGGACGATTCGAAATATCACAGATCAATAATCGAAAAAAAAATGTTGAAGAAAACAAAACATTTGCTCAAATCTCTTGGAATTTGACTGTTAAAAATAGTTGTATCGAAATACTCAAAAACAATGACACAGAAGGCAGGTAAAGAAAAGGGGGGGGGGGGGGGGGACTAAAATCATACAATTTCAACTCAAGAGTTTTATGTACACCAATTCCAGAGTTTCAGAAACTGCACTGTTACGCCTACAGCATGTGTGTGCACGTGCACCATGTGCAAGCATGTGAAGTGATGTTTAGCAGTATTTTAAATATCCACTTCGTCTGGAATCATATATAATTGTTGTAACATTGCGAATGAAAACTGTTCTTGTTGCGCATGTGTGGTGATGGGTTTGCGCGAGTGTATGTGAACAAATATGTATAAACGTGTGTGTGTGTGTGTGTGTGTGTGTGTGTGTGTGTTACGACTTTGTAAGGTGTGTAACATGTCTGTGACTGGGGATGAGTTTCATTTTTATAACGGAATGTCCCATTTATGATCAGTTACGAATAGATATGTTCCTAAAAAAATATTTGTCTCCGAAATCGGTTTTTTATTTTGTAATATGCTCAAAGGAGGCAAAAAAGTCATTTTAGCTGTAAGATGATTAGATCTGAAAATGTTGCCTAACTATAGTTTTGGAGTTAAAAGACATTTGTGTTTTCTCAGCTTTTATGTGGCATTGTTGTGTATTTGGAAATGTTTGTTCTGGGCATGAAAACATTATTTTGCAGTAATCCTCCATACTCCAATAGGAGTGAAAGGATGATTAAAACTTGAAACTTGTGTGTGTGTGTGTGTGTGTGTGTGTGTGTGTGTGTGTGTGTGTGTGTGTGTGTGGAGGGGTGTGTACATGTGTGTGCATGTGTATGCTTAACTGCCTGACAGCGTGTGCACGTGTAACGGAAGCGGGTACACACAGGACTGTGAAACAGGTGTTCACACAAGCATGCAAAGGCTATGATCATAATTATTCAGTGAAGGGCATTGGAGTGACGAAGCTGCTTGATGTGGAATGTCTACCAGTGAACGTGAGCACAAAATATACGTGCAATCATAGTGTGACCATCACAGCGTTTAATTAAGTAATCACAGACTCTTTTCTGAAAACTGAAGGTAAAAAAAAAAAGAATAAGAAAGAAAAAAAGATTTTGAAAAAAAGATCAACAGTTGTTTTAAAGCAATATCAAGGTCACACACTATATCAAGAAGGCTGTTATACCACAGATTCGCAGGATAGGTAACAGTATTAAAATTCAAGAAATAACAAGACATGTACGAACATGTGTGTGTGTGTATACGTATGTGCGTGGGTGCGTGAGTGCGTGAGCATGTGTGTGTGTGTGTGTGTGTGTACGTGACAGCGCGGCTTATGCACGTGCGAACATGTATCTGCACACACGTGTGCAGGAGAATGTCCGCATGTTCTGTACTGCCGTTCGTCTAGATACACATGCCAACAAAGGCAGCGTGACTGCATACGTACGACAGAAGGTACACCAGAGGACGGAATGCATAGTTCAAGATTCTGCTTTTGGACGGACTGATATATAGGGCCCCTGAGGGACGGAGAATGCGCGTTGAGGGTGTATCACAAACCACACAGCAGTATCACTGTATCACAAACCCAGCATCACTGTATCACAAACCCAGCATCGCTGTATCACAAACCCAGCATCGCTGTATCACAAACCCAGTATCACTGTATCACACTAGTCAGCAGAGTAACTCACACACAAAAACCTTGCAGCTCCTCTCCCGAAAGAAGGGCAGAACTTTCGCACGGCCATTCAAAAAGAGAACACTTTTCTTCAGCCGTGGACAGAAGCAGTATGTTCTGAGATTTGAAAACTGGACATGACGGGTGCCGGTGGCCCATTGGTCAGAGCGCTGGGTGCCTGGCTCGAGGTTCCGGAGTTCGATTCCCGGGTACAGCTCACCCGGTGGGTCAAGGCTGGGGACTTCTTTTTCCTGAATCGCCCAGGTCAATATATGTGCGGACGTCCTAGTGCCTGAACACCCGTTTCGTGTGTATAAGCTAGCATATCAAATACGCACGTTAAACATCCCGTAATACATGTCAGCGTTCGGTGGGGTTATGGAAACAAGACCATACATAGCATGCACACCCCACAAAAACGGAATATGGCTGCCTACACGGCGGGTTAGAAAAAGCCATACACGTAAAACCCACTCGTACAGACGAGTGAATGCGGGAGTTGAAGCAGAAGAAGCAGAACCAGACATATTAACCCTAAAGGAAAAAAAGCTACTGAAGAAATTTCCCTCATGAATCACGAACGTCGCTTCACACAGTGGGATGAAGAGCAACAGAGGCTGCCACATCATAGTATATCAAATCGCTGAAGGGGTTACATCAAATCAGATCACCTTTTGTTGAAGTCACTTTACCCATTAACAGATCGACTTCGAAAACAGTCTGAAGCATTCCAAGTGAATTATCATGAAAAAAAAGGTTTGATTAAAAAAGAGATAAAATGAATACAAAAGACAACGTGTCTCCAACCAGGAGGGGTAAAATGTTGCCAGCGTGTTCTGATTAAGAGAATACTATAGAAAAGTCATACTGGATGGTATTCAATAAAATACATAAATGAATAAAAGGGGCAGTGCCAATTTGGGGCAACTTGCACAATAACGGCTTGGTCAGTTTGTTGTACATTCAGTCCATGTTTCGCTAACGGTACGCCAATACTGAAGCTGTCGTTCGACATATAACAAACGGTATACCAGTATGGAACTGAACAACAAACGGTATACCAGTGTGGAAGTTTACGACAAACGGTATACCAGTGTGGAACTGAACAACAAACGGTATACCAGTGTGGAAGTTTACGACAAACGGTATACCAGTGTGGAACTGAACAACAAACGGTATACCAGTGTGGAAGTTTACGACAAACGGTATACCAGTGTGGAACTGAACAACAAACGGTATACCAGTGTGGACGCTACTCTGTGCTGTCGATGTCAAATCGGTGATCAAGCTTCCAGTGACTGTCTGCCTGGTAGGAAAGCTAGAAATGATAAGTGTTGTTTTTATTTTTTATACTATTTTTTTTCATAATCGTATGGATATTGTTAGAAAATCAAGTGTAACATCATATTTGAGTGAAGTACTTGGACATATGATGACACAAATGATCACGTAGCTGCAGTTCATGAGCTGCCAAGTTGAGAACCCCGTGAAAACAATGAAGGAAAAACCAAACGATAGTGTTAACTATATTTTGTGGAAACATTGAAAGAAATGTGATATGAAACGTGTAAGTTATTCATATCATCATTAAACGGGAAAATTGGTGGTTACATTGGGTTACGCAACTGTAATGAATTGAACTTGAACTCAAAGATTAAGATACCAAAGTATCAAGCTAACTATTCCAGCTTAAAAAAAAGGTAAATAAACACACCTGCCCAAGTTGGTATCCTATATTTGTACAGACTACATCTTAGACCTAAAGGTATGAAAATGGAAGCTAACTGTATCTGTCAACGTACAAAAATTGCATCTCAGGTTGGGTTACGTCTCTGTACAACTTTGGCCCAAGGTCTGATATACAAAAGTTGTAAAGTAATCACTTCCACTTCCAAAAAAAACAAAAACAAAACCGATGCTCAAGTCGGAGTTAAGTCTTTGTACTGAGAAAAACTTGAGTCCAATACGAAAGTGTCAAGCTTTTTTGCTCTTTTTTTTTTTCTAAACCCACTAGTTCTCAAGTTGGGTTACGCATTTGTACAGCCTGGGCCAAATGATTAAGATACAGAAGTATTAAGGTAACTACGGTAATTATATTCACTAACAACAACAACAACAACACACACACACACACACACACACACACACACACACACACACACACACACACACACACACAAACACGACCGAACAAACAAAAAGAAACAATGAAAAAAAAACCACAAAAAAAACCCGAAAAGCTGTTGCTCAAGTTGGGTAACGTATACCTACCAAGAAGAGTTAGGACCCAGGGATCAGGAAACGGAAGCGTCAAGTTAACAATATCAACACAAAACGAAATACTACTGCTCAAGTCGGGGTCACATATTTGTACCAAGTACAGATCGGGCCTGAGGAATAAGATACAAAAACCTCATGCTAACAATACCATCAACATTAGAACAAAACAACAACACCTAAAAACAATAATAATGATAAGAATGATAGTAATAACACTAAGACAACTCAGTTTGGGTTGCGGATTCGCACCGAGTACCAACTCGGTACCCCAAGTCAGCATGCTGGTTTAGAAGTCGATCTGTGCCGGTTTGGGCGTGATGACGCCTCGTGACGACGCTGACGCAGCCCCCGACTCCCTGGCGACGCTGGAGTACCTCGGGGGGTCCGGAGTGCCCGGCATGGGCGGCAGGTCGGAGGGGCCTCTCCACAGGCTGAGGTTTGGCCCCAGGGTGGTGGTGACGGGGGGCATGGGGGTGGGCGTGTCGCGGTACTTGAGGCTCATGAAGGTGTCGTCACGGAACAGGACGTCCTCGATGTTGTCGGACTTGTAGGGGCCTGCGTGCTGCCTCGTCTTCTCCGTGTCTGCCAGGGAGGAGGGGGGATACATCGTTTAATTATTTTTCTATTTATTGATTGATTTTTTTCCCTCTCCATTCATTTATTTGTTAATTATTGGTACTAATATAGCGCCCGTTCTCGGTCAAGACCAAGCTGTAAGATAACTGTTTACTTATCTTTAGCACTTAGAGCTTGGTCTCCGACTGAAGATTGGCGCTATATACGTATCCATATCAATCACTTAATCAATAAATATATATCATTTTTTATTTACGTATGTATGTATTGATTGATTGATTTATTTATTCACTTATTTATTAATCTACTTAGCTATAATTGGCAAAAATATAGACCGAGCTGTAAGATAGCCATGTATTTATCTTCATTCATTTATTTACTTATTCATATGTTCACTTATCCACAAATGTATTCATTCATTCGTTTATTTATGTGTTTATGTGTTTGTTTATGTATTTATTTATTCATTTATTCATCTATGTATCTATTATCTACTTATCAATTTATTTATCAATGATACTTATACAGCGTCCGTCGTCGGTCAGAGACCAGGCTCTAAGCGCTTTACACATAGGGATCATTTGCACAACACGCGGACTACCTAGGAAGAGATATCTTGGGACGCTAATCATTCGTTTCCTGTGTCATTCAATCAAGCTTCAGTCATGTGCATAAACACACACACACACACACACAAGCGCGCATGCGCGCTCACGTGCACACACACACACACACACACACACACACACACACACACACACACACACACACACACACACACACACACACACACACACACACACACGTGTACATTAGAGTGGATTTTACTATAAATTCATGCCAGAGACAACTCTCTTGTTGACATGGATTGTGTTGGTTTTACATGTGTAAAGTGCACACTGCACAAAGAACTCCAGTTTATCGTCCTGTCAGAATGACAAGCACCGTGACCACCGCTCAGGTCTTGGGATAGGCCTTGAACCCCCACGCAGGGACAGGATACAGGTATTTTCTATTGACATACAGAGACTGTCCATTCATAACTTGCCCACTCCCTCTTGCTCAAAGTAGCTTAAACCTAATCACTGTTACAAGTCTTAATACAGAGTAAACCTCCAGAGCACAGAGACTAAATCTAAAGCTCCCTTCTCTTGCCAAAAGTAGGCTAAAACTGACCATTGGTCTTGGGATAAACCTTGGAACTCCACAGCAGAAAGGGAGAGAGAGATCACAGTTATTTTATGTAAGCAAAAAGAGACGGTAGATCTAGAACTCACCCCTGTCCTAACCTGTCTTGCTGAAAATAGACTGAAAAAGGTCTAGGTCTTGAGGTATATCTCGAACATCCAGAGCATAGAGAAAGATTACAGTTATTTCCTGTGAACTGTAGGAGGAAGGTGGCAGAATGGTTAAGACGCTCAGCTGCCAATACAGAGAGTCCGTGAGGGTGTGGGTTCGAATCCCGCTCTCGCCCTTTCTCCTAAGTTTGACTGGAAAATCAAACTGAGCGTCTAGTCTTTCGGATGAGACGATAAACCGAGGTCCCGTGTGCAGCACGCACTTGGCGCACTGAAAAAGAACCCATGGCAACGAGAGTGTTGTCCTCTGGCGAAATTACGTAAAATGAAATCCACTTTCATAGGTACACAAATATGTAAGCATGCACTCAAGGCCTGACTAAGCGCGTTGGGTTATGCTGCTGGTCAGGCATCTGCTCAACAGATGTGGTGTAGCGTGTATGGATTTGTCCGAACGCAGTGACGCCTCCTTGAGAAAGTGAAACTGAAACTGAAACTGAAACTGTGAACAAAAAGAGAGTAAATCTACAATTCCATTCCTCCTTTTGCTATAAGCAGACAGAAACTGACCATAGGTCTTGGTCTTGGTCAACCCTCCCCCCCCCCCACCCCCTACCCTAACCCCTCTTGCTGTAAAGGGAGACAAACTGACCATAGGTCTTGGTCTTGGGGTAGACCCCCACCCACCCTAACCCCTCTTGCTGTAAACAGACAAACTGACCATAGGTCTTGGTCAACCCTCCCCCCCACCCCCCTTACCCTAACCCCTCTTGCTGTAAAGGGAGACAAACTGACGATAGGTCTTGGTCTTGGGGTAGACCCCCCATCCACCCTAACCCCTCTTGCTGTAAACAGATAAACTATAAACTGACCATAGGTCTTGGTCTTGGGGTACACCCCCCCCCCTACCCTAACCTCTCTTGCTGTAAAGGGAGACAAACTGACCATAGGTCTTGGTCTTGGGGTAGACCCCCTACCCTAACCTTTTGCTATAAAGGGAGACAAACTGACCATAGGTCTTGGTCTTGGGGTAGACCCCCTACCCTAACCTTTTGCTGTACAGGGAGACAAACTGACCATAGGTCTTGGTCTTGGGGTAGACCCCCTACCCTAACCTTTTGCTGTAAAGAGAGACAAACTGACCATAGGTCTTGTTCTTGGGGTACACCCCCCCCCCCCTAACCCCTCTTGCTGTAAAGAGAGACAAACTTACCATAGGTCTTGGTCTTGGGGTAGACCTTGAACCTCCAGAGGAGGACGAAGACGATGACGACAATCACCAGAACACAGGCCAGCACAATGGCGGCGATCACTCCAGGGTGCAGTCCTGGGTCCTGCACACACACACACACACACACACACACACACACACACACACACACACACACACACACACACACACACACACACACACACACACACGATGATGCACAAAATGAATGCATGAACGAAGCTATACACACTTGTTTCACGGAGGCATGGGGAAGAGAGAATGGCGTGACAAACAAGGCAGACAACTGGACGCAGTACGCCTTAGCTCCCAGGGAGAATTGGGATGATGGGGTGTCATGTGGGAGAAAGAACGAACCTCAGCTCCCAGGGAGAATTGGGTTGATGGGGTGTCGTGAAGAGAAAGAACGAACCTCAGCTCCCAGGGAGAATTGGGTTGATGGGGTGTCGTGAAGAGAAAGAACGAACCTCAGCTCCCAGGGAGAATTGGGTTGATGGGGTGTCGTGTGGGAGAAATAACGAACCTCAGCTCCCAGGGAGATTTTGGTTGATGGGGTGTCGTGTGGGAGAAAGAACGAACCTCAGCTATCAGGGAGAATTCAGTGATGGGGTGTCGTGAAGATAAAGAACGAGCCTCAGCTCCCAGGGAGAAATGGGTTGATGGGGTGTCGTGAAGAGAAAGAACGAACCACAGCTCCCAGGGAGAATTCAGTTGATGGGGTGTCGTGAAGAGGAAGAACGAACGTACAATCTTTCTCTTTTTTCAAAGGGTAAAAGCAATAAACATTACATGCTTGTTTACATCCGGCCCTCTTTGTAAAGAAAAGCGATGACGAAAAAGAACGAAGAAAAGGAGAGCCAAAGCATTCAGGGGCAGTGAAGAGACAAGAAATAGGAAGGAGGTGGAGAGGTGGAGAAGGAGGATGTAGACAGACGGACACAAACCCAGACCCCAATACACACACCCCCTCAACACACACAGAGACCCACACAGACACCCCCTCCCCCCATCTCTCCACGCACATGCACGCACACGCACATACACACACACACACACACACACACACACACACACACACAGACCCCAGCACACACACAGACCCCAGCTCACACCTCTAACCCCCACCCCCAGCACACAGACCCAGACCCAGACCCCACCCCCACCCCCCTCCCGCGCCCCCCTGCACCCCCACAGACCCCAGCAATACAACTCCCCAAACACACACACACACACACACACACACACACACACACACACACATCGACACACACACAAACACACAGACACAGACACACACACACACACACACACACACACACACACACCCATCCCCATCCTCCAGCCACAACTCACATCGTCAGCATGGCACACCGCCCCGTAGTACTTCTTCCCGTCCACCGACATCTCCTGGGTCAAGGTCGCTGTGGTGCCGTCGTAGGTGAAGGCCACTCCCTGGTGGATGTCGTCACACATGGTCTTCAGGATGGCGTCCATTCCTTCCGTGCTGCCCTCTATCGTCAGCGTCACCACCACACTGCCTGCGAACCCGTGACAACATCAAAGGTCAGCACATATGTGAAGAAGAAGGACCAGAAAACAAAATGTACGATGATGAAATCAGACATCGAAAATTCAGAAAAGGAGTGAGAAGGTGGAGAAGAAGAAGAAGGAGGAGGAGCAGGAGCAGGAGAAGCAGGAGGAGAAGAAGAAGGAGGAGGAAGAGGAGGAGAAGGCGAGAAGAAGAAGAGGAGGCGGAGGAAAAAGGAAGGAGGGAAAAGAAGAAGAAGTGGTGGAGGAGAAGAAGAAGGAGGAGGAGAAGGAGGAGGAGGAGAAGAAGGAGGAGGAGGAGAAGAAGAAGAAGATGAAGAAGGAGGAAGAGAAGAAGGATAAGAAGGAGGAAGAGGAGGAAGAGGTGGAGAAGAAGGAGGAGGAGAAGAAGAAGAAAAAAACAGAAAGGAAAGGGAAGAATATAAAGGACGGAAAGTTCATGATAATGGAGAAGAATAAAAGATGAAGGCGAACGTGCTGCAGGAAGAGGAGAAGATAAAGAGAATGAGGAACGAGAGAGAGGGGGAGATAGAGTGGAAAGTGGCACAGAGAGAGGCAAGAGGCAAAGAGAGAGAGAGAGAGAGAGAGAGAGAGACAAAAGAGACACAGAGAGAGTAGAAAGAAGCGCAGAGAGAGAGAGGGGGGAGATAGAGAGAAAGAGAGAGAGAGAGAGAGAGAGAGAGAGAGAGAGAAAGAAAGGAGAGAGCAGATAAAAAGACAGACGGACACACAGAGAGACGGAAAAAAACAACAAAAAACGGACACATAGAAACAAACCAACAAGAAAAAAAAAAACAGACACAGAGGATAGACAAAGACAGATACAGACTGAACACACACACACACACACACACACACACAGACACACACACACACACACACACACACACTCACCAGGCCTCTCCTTGAAGTCCCCCACCCTGACTCCCTTTAGCTGACCGTAGTGGTTACGGACCTTGGCGGCAAAGTACCTGGCTGTGGCGGGGTCAAAGGTCAAGGCCAGGCGCACCTCCACCTCCCTCCTCTCCTCCACCTTCAGGTCACGCTTGGCTGACGTCATCACCGGCACCTCCACCTCCCCGCCCACCTCGTACTCCGGGGGGTCAGAGGTCAGGGTGAAGGTCACGAAGCACAGGCCGGGGTCGGTCAGCACGATGTTGGTGAACTCGGCGGTGGAGGTCGTGGAGTCAAAGGTGGCGCTGGTGTCGCCCTCTAGGCGCCCCGGGCACAGTTCCGGTTTGGCCAGGGAGGCGGTGACCGTCCACGTGTGACCCTGGTGGGGGCAGTAAGTGTATGTGTGAATGTATGGTTAAAGGGGAAAAAAAAGGGGGGGGGGGGGGGAGGGTCCTTAAGTCTTTTACGAATATCGTGGCAGTGATTTTTTTCCCCCTTGTACACAAGGTTATATTTTGACATTTCACGACATCAGTTTTACCGCATTCATCCGCAGTGGGTAATCGGCTCATAAATTATCGCCAATTATTCAAATTCGACCAAACCCTTGCTCCGGAGAACAAGTATGCATGGAATGTCTGGCTGCGCTGCACTCTTGGTGGAACAAGCTGACAATCGTTGCTCTGCCAGACATCGCTTGACCATTGGCCATCTGTCAGCATGTTGGTGTAATAGTGAGAAAAGGACAGAGTGACTTGTTTTCAGGGT
This sequence comes from Babylonia areolata, assembly GCF_041734735.1. Classification (NCBI taxonomy): domain Eukaryota; kingdom Metazoa; phylum Mollusca; class Gastropoda; order Neogastropoda; family Buccinidae; genus Babylonia; species Babylonia areolata. The sequence continues at coordinate 23,961,936 of NC_134909.1, read as the reverse complement.
TCCTTTTCAAACCAAAACAACGAACCAACAGGACATGTTTCTCTTTGGAAAACCAGCACGTGTTGCGTTGTATTGTACTGTACTGCAGTGTATTGTAATGTATTGTATCGCATTGTATTGTATTGCGTTTTTTGTACCACCATGACTATCCCGGCCATTCGCTTTCATAATAACAAGACTGTCATCGTCCATCAACATCAACCTACACCCTGCTTCATAATAACAAGACTATCATCGTTAATGTCATCAACATCAACCTAAATCCTGCAACACAATAACAACAATCATTACTGTCATCACCATCTCCTTCAAAACGGGAGAAATTCAAAAACGATCACCACAAACAGAAGAAAGAAAGCAGACAGACAGACAGACAGACAGATAGACAGACAAACAGACAGAAGTGACGTTACCCTCCAGCCAAGGTCCGTGATGTGCTGATTGGTCAGGTGATCCACCAATCGGAAGCTGAGCTGTATGGGGGCGTTGACCAGAGGGTGGTGGGTCATCACAGCTCCCAGCAAGGCCACTGGCCGTTTGGACACCTGCAGGGACCATCACAGGTCACTATGGGTCAACGTTTCTCTCATTTCCAGCAGCTAACTATTTGCTGAAAACTGTTTAATGATTAGAACTATTCTGACCTGGATACTAAATTTTGGGGTTCAGCCAATGTCACCATCAGATCAGTAGTTTGTTCAACATTCAAACTATTAAAACACTTATCAAGAACTAATAACGATGTGCATAATGTCACTGATCATTTCCTGGTGCCAGAAAAAAAAAAACAAAAACAAAAATCTAAGGAACAATCAACACTTCTCTTCAGTAATCCCTCTGCTGCCACAACTTCTTCACGTCATGGATACTGTTAAAACAAACAAACAAAAAAACAAACAAACAAGGACTCTTCTTCTTCGTCTTCTGCGTTCACTCGTATGCACACGAGTGGGCTTTTACGTGTATGACCGTTTTTACCCCGCCATGTAGGCAGCCATACTCCGTTTTCGGGGGTGTGCATGCTGGATATGTTCTTGTTTCCATAATCCACCGAACGCTGACATGGATTACAAGATCTTTAACGTGCGTATTTGATCTTCTGCTTGCATATACACACGAAGGGGGTTCAGGCACTAGCAGGTCTGTACATATGTTGACCTGGGAGATCGTAAAAATCTCCACCCTTTACCCACCAGGCGCCGTCACCGTGATTCGAACCCGGGACCCTCAGATTGACAGTCCAACGCTTTAACCACTCGGCTATTGCGCTCATCAAAAAACAAGGACAATTTCGTCTGGAGAAAGGATAACGTTTGAACAATAATAATAATAATAAGGACCCTGATGATGATCATTATGATTATTACTATCATTATCTTCATAATCATTACTGTTTATAGTAGCAGCAGCAGCAGCAGTTGTAGCAGAAGAATTAGTAGTGCCAGTAGTGTAACAATCCATACGTTCAGTGTGAATCTTCACAAAGTTTAACCAACCAACGCAGAAGAACAAACAAAACAAGAACAAGAGGCAGACACATGAGAGAAAATAAAAGGAACAAGAAAGAAGGAAAGTGAAAGAAAGGAAGGAAGGAAGAAAGAAAGGAAAGAAAAGAATGAACAAAAAATACAGACAGAAAGACAGAACGAAGCCTTTCAGCAAAAGGCAGGGACTGTACACTGTAGTCGAAGAAAGACAGAAAGAAAGAAAGAAGGAGAGACAGACAGAAAGAAAGAAAGAAAGAAGGAAGGAGAGACAGACAGAAAGAAAGAAAGAAGGAGAGACAGACAGAAGAACAACTCCTCACATAAAAAGACAAGGACTGCAGACTGTAGTTGAAGAAAGAAGGAAAGAAAGAAAGAAGGAGAGACAGACAGAAAGAAAGAAGGAGAGACAGACAGAAAGACAGAAAGAAAGAAAGAAGGAGAGACAGACAGAAAGACAGAAAGAAAGAAAGAAGGAGAGACAGACAGAAAGAAAGAAAGAAAGAAAGAAGGAGAGACAGACAGAAAGACAGAAAGAAAGAAAGAAGGAGAGACAGACAGAAAGATAGACAGACAGAAAAAAGAACAACGCCTCACATCAAAAGGCAGGGACTGCAGACTGTAGTTGAAGACAGAAAGAAAGAAAGAAGGAGAGACAGACAGAAAGATAGAGAGACAGAAGAACGACGCCTCACATCAAAAGGCAGGGACTGCAGGCTGTAGTTGGAAGCGGCCTCAGGTTTCACCACAGTGAAGGTCAGCACGAAGTTCTCCCCGGGAAGGTCAATCAAAAGGTCACTGAACTGGGCCACGCCCCCCACAAAGGTCGCGACCTTGGTGCCTAGCAACTGGCTGTTGCCATCGCCGCCAGACAGGAGGGAGACCTCCACCTCCCAGGGAGAACTGTGCGTCCCCAGGTACTCCACCAGCTCTCCCTGACAGAAAAACACGTGTGTCTTTTACTGTTTTGTTCACGCGTTTGTTTTGCACAGCTTGATTAAATCTCTTTCACCGCCAGTCAGTTTAGAGTTGAAAATTTCCTTGTGCTAAAAACACAGAAACAAATGTGTCTCAGAATAGCTGGGGATTCCCCTGTGGCGTGTAGAAAATATGGCCTGACCTACCACCGAAAATTAAGAGCAGTAGGTTCATGGATAACAACCCCATAATCTGGGGGACAGGGGTGTGAGGCCCGTGATCTGGTCGCATTTCAGTGACATGGGTGCTCTAACTAGCTGGCGCCCAGATGCGACATTGGTAGTGAAGGGGGATATTATAAAGAAGTTAACCCTTTCACCGCCAGTCAATTTAGAGTACTTAATTCCCTTGTGGTATAAACACACAAAAGACAGTGTCTAAGATTAGCTGGGGATTCCCCCTGCGATGTATAGAAAATATGGCCTATCCTACCACCGAACATTACGAGCACTAGGTTCATGGATAACAGACCAATGAATGGTCACCTTTCAGTGACATGGGTCCTCTACCACGCCTGTGCATAAATGCGAGCTTGGCGGTGAAAGGGTTAAAGATTAAGCAACAATAAAGAGAAAGAATTGAACAAAAATAAAGAGGAAGTAAAAATCAATCAACAATATGATTTTTCCGAGTCATGGTTTTGGCTCGCCATCAGAATCGAGTGCTTGTCGAACGTATGCTGGAAAGGGAACCATCATTTCTAAAGCAGACCTCTCTCAATACTGTTGCTTAATCCTTTCCTTCTCTGATATTGCTGTCTATTCATGTATTTCCACATTAAACTCTGTGTGTGTCTCTCCCCTTCAGTCACAGACTTCGGTTTTTATTTGAACAAAACAGTTCCCTTTCGCCATTCCTCACCATCCAGCCCTTCATCCCACTCACCCACCCACCTTCTAAACCCAACCCCCCTCCACGCCCACCCACCCCCCTCCTCCCCGGACCTCCCCTCACCCCCCGCACCCCCACCCCCACCCTCCTACCAGCCACTCATCTCAGAAGATATGAACTACAGCGAGGGCTGCACAGTGAATCCAACCCACCCTCCCACTCTCCATCCCCAAGCCTTCTCATCGAACCCCTATTCTCCACGCCCACCCCCCCACCCCTCACCCGACCTCCCCCCCAAAACCCCTAACACCCCTACCAGCGCCTAACCTCCGGAGATTTGAACTGCAGCAGGGGCTGTGCGGTGAAGACAACTCACCCACCCTCTCTCCAACCCCCACCCCCTCACACCACCTATTCTCCACGCCCCTTTCCCCCACTCTCCCAGCCACCCCAAACAACCCTACCAGCCCCTCACCTCAGGAGATTTGAACTGCAGCAGGGAATGCAAGCAAATACAGCCCCCCACCCCCCCGCCCCCCAACTCTACAACCCCAATCCCTCTCACCTTACCCCCATTCTCCACGCCCCCCAGACTCCCCCCCCCCCACACACACAACCCTACCAGCCCCTCACCTCAGGAGATTTGAACTGCAGCAGGGATTGCAAGCGAATACAGCCCCCCCCCCCACCCCCCGCACCTCCCTCCCCCCGCCCCCCAACAACTCTCCAACCCTAGTCCCTCTTACCAAACCCCTATTCTCCACGCCACTCCCTTCCCAAAACCTGCCCCTGCCCACAACCCTACCTCCCCTCCCTGCTCCAACCCCTACACCCACACCACCCCTCCCCTCCTCCATCCCCTACACCCACACCATCCCTCCCCTCCCCTCCTCCATCCCCTACACCCACACCAACCTTACCTCAGGAGATTTGAACTGCAGCACGGGCTGTACAGTGAAAGGCGCGTTCTCTGAGGCCCCGGCCGGGTTCACCTTCAGCTCCAGACTGCCCACCTGACGCACCGTTTCGAAGCCGCCGCCGCTTTCGCCGCCTGAGGCGCTGGAGGCCGTTGTGGGGTCCAGGACGGAGATGGAGACGATGGTGGCGTTGATGATCTCGTCCATGCCGTACAGTTGGACCTGAGTCACCACCTGCTCCGTCACAACATCTGTGGACATTTCAGAAGAAAAAAAAAAGTGATAAAATAAAATCACTTGACCAGAGGAGACCCTGCACTGCTGCTGAATCACTTCGGTGGTGTTCAGTGGTGCCTGTTCTGATTCAACGTACTTAGGACACCACCTACTAAGCCCCCTACTAACGACAATAATGACTTAGTCGCGGAGCCAGACTGAGTGAGCGTAACTCCCAGAGCGGAGACCGCCACCACGTCCCGCAAACAACAGCCCCCCATGAAACACTGACAGGACTCACACCAAGCACAGAAGTGGAGGGGTATAGAAACTGAGGTCACCATGGGAGCAGGGCATGAAAGGCCACAGACTTTGAGACTGTTTTGTTTATGTTGATAATGATGGAGGAGGAGGAGGATGACGATGACTATAACGACGTTGCTATGGAGGTCCATTTTGGTTTGCGACTGCGTGACAAGGCTGTACTCTACGCTTCCTGTCATAATGATATCCAGGTGTTAACCACGTCCGAGAGATACAGACACTTGCAGTGTTGGTCAGGTAATTAGAGCAACACACCCAAAGACGCATCCTTGAAGTGGATGACACTCGACTGTGTGGTCCCAGTCTCCCCATTTAAGCCCACAGCACACTCAGCTCTGGGTAGGAGCCAGCCACAGGCCGAAAAACCCACCTCCACTGGGATTCGAACCAGACATCAGACCGCGACGCTAACCACTTCGCCACGGCGGCTGGTCCCTTGACTGGTTTTGGGCGTAACACTTGCGTCACTGATTACATCATCAAAAGAAGGGGAGTATCTCTGGTAGGCTGAAAATTCACACATTTGATCTTGAGTGGTATATCTCCAGACCATTTTCTCAGTTTTGTTTGGATATTGATTTATGACTTGAAACAACTCTTTCTTTCTTTCTTTTTCTTTTTTTTTAATAAACATTTTTAATGAATGCATACGTACATTACATACATACAGGTGGACATACAAAAATTGTATTTGTAATTATTAATAATATTACTTGTTATTAAACGTTATTTAAACTATAACGCAAGAAAACAACAACACAACATTGTTTTTATACAGAAAAAAACACAAATAAAGTCATATGCACTGCATAAAAAAAGTAAATAAATGAAAGGATTTTTTTTTTTTTAAAGAACAAACGTTACATTCATTGTTGTCATTCCTCCTCCTCCTCGTTGCCTTCCATCATTTTTATGTATGGGTACCATTTTCTAGAAAATGCTATGGACATCATTTCCATCGAGTGTATATATTTTTCGGTTTTGTATATGTTTCTTAGGTCTGTAAGGAAGAACTTTATACATGGTTTGATTTTATTTATTCTGCATTTATAGATGAAATGTTTCGCCACTAGAATGATATAGTCAAATATTTCATCTGTTTTTGTAATATCATCATTTCCAAATAATACTAATTCTATATTCAACTTTACATTTGCACAATTTTCACACTTTTCCTTCAAGACATTTTCTAAGTCCCCCCAAAAGAGATGAGTAAATGTACAGTGCCATAAATAGTGTTGAATTGTGTCTATGTCATTTTTACAGAAATTGCGCATGTCGCTATTTGTTATTCCCATTTTTTAAAGTATTTTGTGAAACAACTCTTTCTACCGCACACTTTTTTCCCAGCAGTCAGTAAGTTATCCGTGGACAAGACTGAAGGAGTGTTGGCCTAGTACGGTAGTAGTGACGTGCCCGCACTGGAAGCCAGAGAATCTAAGCGTACGGGGTCCAGCCCCACACTTCCGTGTGTGTGTGTGTGTGTGTGTGTGTGTGTGTGTGTGTGTGTGTGTGTGTGTGTGTGTGAGTGTGTGTGTGTGCGTGTGTGTGTGTGTGTGTGTGTGTGTGTGTGTGTGCGTGTGAAGGTGTGTGTGTATGTGTGAGTGTGTGTGTGTGTGAGTGTGTGTGTAAAGAAAACTAAAGTGATGATATTTAATTCTACAAACAAGCTAAAGCCTGTTTTTAAGTTTGGTGATGCATGTTTGGATGTTGTTGATTCTTTTAAATATCTTGGCATCGAATTTAGTAGAAACGGAACTTTTTATAAAGCTAAAAAACTGATTTATGAACAGGGCCAAAAAGCTATGTTTTCGTTACTTCAGTCAGCCAGAAATCAAGATTTACCTTTACATATCATTCTGGACATGTACCAGTCTATGATTGTTCCTATTTTGTTGTATGGTGCAGAAATATGGGGTTATGAAAATGTAGATATACTTGAAAAATTAGAACTGAAATTTTTGAAACGCTTGTTCAAACTGAACAGAAATACTATGACCCAAATTGTTTATGGAGAAACTGGTATTTATCCAATTAGTGTGTTAGTGAAAATGAGATTAGTTCGATTTTGGACCAGCTTAGTAATATCAAACACAGAAAAATATTCTGGGAAAATATATTTGATATTACTTGACTTATATCGAAATGGTATTTATTCTTCAAAATGGATGAGTTGTATCAGACAAATTTTAATAGAAGCAGGGTATGACTGTGTTTGGGATGCTCAATTCTTCTTGGAGAGGGAATCTTTCTGCAAGAATGTCAACATTGCCTTGAGAGATAGTTTTCAAAATCTATGGAGACATGCTCTAGAGGCGAGTAGTAAATGTTTGTTTTATAGAAAATTCAAAAGTGTGATTTAGTAGAGAAAAAATATATAAGTCAAATGCCTGATAATTATGTTATCAGCTTCTTCAGATTTCGAAGTAGTAATCATAAGCTGGAAATAGAAACAGGGAGACACAAAGGCATACCACGAGAGTTACGGTTTTGTAAGGTTTGTAACATGTCTGTGATTGGTGATGAGTTTCATTTTATAATGGAATGTCCCAATTATGATCAGTTACGAAATAGATATGTTCCTAAAAAATATTTGTCTCCAAAATCGGTTTTTAATTTTTGTAATATGCTCAAAGGAGGCAAAAAAGTCATTTTAGCTGTAAGTAAGATGATTAGATTTGCAAATGTTGCCTAGTTATACTTTTGGAGTTAAAAGACATTTGTGTTTTCTCAACTTTTATGTGCCATTGTTGTGTATTTGGAAATGTTTGTTATGGGCACGAAAAGAGGATTTTGCAGTAATCCTCCATACTCCAATAGGAGTGAAAGGATAATTAAAACTTGAAACTTGAAACTTGTGTGCGCGTGAAGTTTCTTGGTTTTCTTCATTCATTCAAATAAATGCCTCTCTCTCTCTCTCTCTCTCTCTCTCTCTCTCTCTCTCTCTCTCTCTCTCTCTCTCCTTATCCCACCCTGTCCTTCCCCCCTCCCCCCTCGCCACCGTGACGTACCCAGGTCCACAGGGTCCGAGGCCTGGCCTCCTGGAGCATCGCCCACCTCGGCCAGGAAGTAGTAGAGCCCAGTGCTCCTCTTCCGTCTGCTACCGCCGTCCTCCCTCACCACGTCCACGATCCGCACCTGTCACGGGAGAGCACTGGGTGGTCAGGGGAGAGCACTGGGTGGTCAGGGGATAGCACTGGGTGGTCAGGGGACAGCACTGAGTGGTCAGGGGAGAGCACTGGGTGGTCAGGGGGCAAAAAAACAAAACAAAACACAAAAAACCCATAAAAAAAACAGTAACAACAAAAACACCCACACCATCCCATCTACCCCTTTTACCTTCTCCACAGGGATTATGTAATGCAATACAACACAGCGCAACACAGCACAGCACAACACAGCACAGCACAACACAACACAACACAGCACAACACAGAACAGCACAACACAACACAACACAACACAACACAACACAGCACAACACAGCACAGCACAACACAACACAACACAGCACAGCACAACACAAGCAACACCAAAAACAACAACCCACACCAACATCCCCCCGCCCCCCCTTTCACGTTCTCCACAGGGAAGCTGTAATACAATACAACGCAACACAACACACCATCGACACCCACCCACATCAACCCCCCACCCCTTCTTACCTTCTCCACGGTCATTCTGTAATACAACACAATCAGACACGATACAACACACACCCTCCCTCCCTCACCTTCTCCACGGTCATTCTGTAATACAACACAATCAGACACGATACAACACCCTCCCTCCCTCCCTCACCTTCTCCACGGTCATTCTGTAATACAACACAATCAGACACGATACAACACACACCCTCCCCCCCTTACCTTCTCCACGGTCATTCTGTAATACAACACAATCAGACACGATACAACACCCTCCCTCCCCCCCTTACCTTCTCCACGGTCATTCTGTAATACAACACAATCAGACACGATACAACACCCTCCCTCCCCCCCTCACCTTCTCCACAGTCATTCTGTAATACAACACAATCAGACACGATACAACACCCTCCCTCCCCCCCTTACCTTCTCCACGGTCATTCTGTAATACAACACAATCAGACACGATACAACACCCTCCCTCCCCCCCTTACCTTCTCCACGGTCATTCTGTAATACAACACAATCAGACACGATACAACACCCTCCCTCCCCCCCTTACCTTCTCCACGGTCATTCTGTAATACAACACAATCAGACACGATACAACACCCTCCCTCCCTCCCTCCCTCACCTTCTCCACGGTCATTCTGTAATACAACACAATCAGACAGGATACAACACACACCCTCCCTCCCTCACCTTCTCCACGGTCATTCTGTAATACAACACAATCAGACACGATACAACACCCTCCCTCCCCCCCTTACCTTCTCCACGGTCATTCTGTAATACAACACAATCAGACACGATACAACACACACCCTCCCCCCCTTACCTTCTCCACGGTCATTCTGTAATACAACACAATCAGACACGATACAACACACACCCTCCCTCCCTCACCTTCTCCACGGTCATTCTGTGATACAACACAATCAGACACGATACAACACCCTCCCTCCCTCCCTCACCTTCTCCACGGTCATTCTGTAATACAACACAATCAGACACGATACAACACACACCCTCCCT
>NC_134909.1:23890004-23947504 GCF_041734735.1 Babylonia areolata | reverse complement strand
TTTCTCTTTTTCACAGATCCAGTCACTGCCATTCCAATAAAACTTCACACTTTCCTCCGTAGTCAAAGACATCTTCATCAGCCTGAAAAGAAAACAAACCAAACAACGGTAATCACTATAATTCCATACTTGTGGGACACACCTGAACATCACTGGAAGCACTGAGAACTGACCTTTGTTGGGGCATTTGGTGGAAGCATCTATCCTGCTGCCGTCTGTGTCTGTCAACATCACCTGGAAAAGATACAGACTGTGTCAACACTCTGCTGCATTGCCTTCCATACACAGACTACAACTGACCCCTCTATTTTACTGTATTCCAGACATGATATTGTAAAGGCTGTGTCCACAGACACAATAAACACTGTTTCAGGGTCTTCCAGTTGTTACTCAAGCTGCACTTCTTAGTAAAGTGAATACTTTTGCCATTATAATAAAATACAATTAAGATTGATGAACTTTTTTGCCACATGAAACTAACTGTACCCCACTACTTCAGCTTAACTTAAAGGCACATGCTGTTGTAGACGACATTTCACATTAGACCAACTGATCATAACTCGCGCATAAAAACAGGCGCGACACCGTTTGAAATTTGAATGAAAGACCCTTAAAAGAAACACAAAAAAACTAAATAAAACAAATCAAAACACTCCAAACATTTATAAAATAAATTATGTGTATCATTCACTGCCAGATTATGTAGATTTTATTCTAATCATAATTATGGTGGCCAAGTTCCATGTTGAATTTTACACCGTTCTGTCTTTTCGTCACACAGTGATACATTCCAAAGTTCTGTATGTGGTGGCTTGGCGGTAACTAAAACCACACTACCAAAGTGTCTGGATGAGATTTGATCAGGCACTAAAATGATACAAAGCAGGTTTTTATTGCGGACACTTGGCGACAGTCACCTTATTTAGCGTTGCTGGCATGCTTGGCCAAAATTGAAATATGTGTTTTGAGACACATACTAATAAAATTGTTATATCTTTCATTAGATCAGATAAATATTTTATACTGGCGGAATAGTTGCAATTCCTTCTTTAAGTTCATGCCATTAATATTTGCCAAGGTTAAAATAATTTAACACAATTTGCAATTTTCAGCTGTGAACTCGTTAAAAATGTTCAGCTTCAGGTGACTTACATTAAGTTTATAAATCAATCTGTTAAAATCAACACATCGTTTTACACTCATTACAAAGGTTCAGTTAAACCATTTCATTTGCGTCCAATCCGATGAAAATCGTTTCAGGTATCATTTAGAAATCGATAATTGAATATCCAGCAACAAACACAAATTTGCGCAATTTTGGTTCAGCAAGGACCAATTTGCTTGCCTCCGTAAAGTGTCGTCACTGAGGTCCGCGTTGGTCACTATGAACAGCATGATCAGCGCTAGCTGTCGGTTTCCCGGGTGCTGCTGTCAAATACACAGTGAGTGGGTCGCACAGTCCACTGCTTCATCATTCTATTAAGCTGTCTTTCTATTCTTGTTGTCTTTTTCTCTTCTTAACTGTATGATAGTGTATGATAGTTAGTAGTGTTCTATGACCATCGACTATGACCATCAGAACAGCAGAGGAGCTAACTGCAGTCCTGACTATCTGGGCTAGAATTTGATTATAGTGGAGAGTGTCTTGCCCAAATTACATCCCCACTCTCTCGGCCAAGAGGGTTTTAGGACAGTCAGGCAGAGCACTTATTAAAGTTCTGCCCAACTTTTGGTGCACTGAGGAGGGAAACCTGGTCCTGTGCGTTGGAACTCCGAGAGAAGCTCGGGGGACCACCCGCTGCACTGCGGAGGGCAGCAGACTTTGTGCTGCAGACCGAAATGACTACCTGGCAGCATGACCTGGTGGACGCAGAAGGAGAAGGACAGTCAGTATGGTTCCCAAAGGCCAACTAGCCCCCCAAGACTACAGCACTGAGCCAGTGCAATATTGCCTTCTAGTTTGAGAGTCATGGTCCTTTACAAAAGATTAAGCCGTAAATGACTTCCCATTGCAACAGAGAAACCACTGATAATACAGCTCTCACTTTGCTGTTGACCCAACTGTTAACTTGTGTCAATCTGTGATATTCTTAACTATTCTGAATAAAACAATATATATTCGTTTAGATTACGAATCTGTATCATCCAGGCGCAGACAAGCACTCTCCCCCTCTCTCTTTTCCGTTCAAAGCCCACACCCTCTTCACACACCGTGGGGATCCTGTAGTCTCCGATCCCACGTCTCGGATCCCCGTCCCACTCGAATCCCGCGTTGGGCAGGACGTAGCCAGGGCTGCCAAGGAGGGATCCGTCCGTGTCTTCCACCAGAGCCTTCTTCATGCCGTCACAGTCCATGTCCACACAGTCCGAGGGGTTGATCCTCCTGTGTACAGCACGTGAAATACGTAGCTTTCTATTCCATTCACAGTTCTCAGAAACCAAAACTGACTTTCTATGGAGTGGTTGGTCACATTGTGCACAGTAAGCAGGTGGAATATGTAGCTATCTGTTCTATTCATAGTTCTTTGAAAACAAAACAATACTATACTGTGGAGTGGATAATCACCCTGTGCACAGCATGTGTATGAAGCTCGTGAAACACGTACCTTTCCTCCCCATGAACTGTTCAAAAACAACCGACAGACTTTACTGTGGACAGGACGTACACGGGATCATGTGGCCTTGGAATCAGACTTCCGTGAAGGTCACGTGACCCAGCTAAGCACACTGGGGTGAGACGGGAAATACAATCTTGGACATATCGTCTCACTTCCTTATAGCTTTCACTACCAAACCTTGTCAGCGGCCGTCAGCAGAGCAAGGTTGGGAGGGTACCATAGTTCTTTCTGTCCCCAAGCCCCCCTCTCTCCCTCCCTCTACCCTACACACCCCCTCGCCCCCCAACTGTAGAAATCATGGCACTTATGATGATGATGACCTCATACTACTTTGCTTTGCATTAATTGGAATAATATGGCAGATGTCTTGCTAAAAAGTATAGTTTTGCAAAAATCGATGGTTTTGTTTAACCCGGGATAGTGAATCCTTTCCTCATCAAAGACGCTCAAACCAGACTGAGATTTTTATATATTGTGCAATATCACCACAAGGTGAACAATCGTGAAATAAAATATTCATTCATTCATTCATTCATTCCCAAGGGGGAATCTGTGACCCCATAATTTATCAATACAGCAATGCCCTCTATTCTGACCACTGTGTTTCACATCTGCATTTGTTGTTGTTCGTTTCTCAGGACAAAAATAAGACAGACAGATGACAGACAGATGGGAAATATGAAATAACAGATAGGAAGTATGAAATAAAGCTGCTCACCCTAGAACAGGATCATGGAAGAATACTTTGCTGTCAGAATCCACGTCACTAAGGGAGAGGCCACTGACACGCACTGGATGCACCAAGTCGTCATTGTCCTGGTTGGTGGACAGGATGACGTCACGAGAGCCGGCACCGTCACTTGTGAAGTGTTCAAACACCACGTCTGCACAAACACAAAGGCTCCGGGCTGAGAAACGTGTTCTTTGTTCATCTTACCTGCTGTGCAGCACACCTCAAACGCCCCCTCGAGACTTTCCAAAACAGCGTGAGAACGACACAAAACTTTCCCTCTGCTTCGTCTCACAAGTGTTAGAGATTTTCTATTTTCGTTTGTCCAGAGTTATCTCGGGAGTGGTGCTATTTCAAACAATGTCAACAACACCCACAAAGTTGTTGGGCTTTTTTCTTTTGTCATAATTAGTGAGGATGAGGTCATTTGGGAAGATTCAACAATTGTAACAATCCATGTTAGTTTATGCCTGCATGCAAAAGCTATACTCTGCGTTTTCTTTCATAATATACCATAGTGTATTGTATTGTATTGTAATGTATTGTATTGCAGTGCACAACTGATTTCTGTGTGAAATTCAGACATGTCCGACTATAACCATCGGAACAGTAGAGGGGGCTACTGCTGACCAGACTACCTGGCCTGACTTGATTACAGTGGACAGCGTCTCCCTCAAGCTACACCCCAACTCTCTCGGCTGATTGGCTTTTAGACAGTGGGCATTGGGATGGTTCCCAAAGGCCATCTAGCCCCCAAGGTTGTAGCACCAAGAGCTAGTGCAATATTGCCTCCTAGTTTGAGACTCATAGTCCTTCACAAAATACCAAGTTGTAAACGAATTCCCATTGCAGTGGAGAAACTACTGATCAATCATCTCTCACTTTTCTGACGGCCATGCTGTAAACTTGTGTCAGTCTCTATAGGTCTGCATATTCAACTGTGGCCAACCATAGTTCGGCTTCTACTGGAGTTCAAGCGCATGACGCAAGTCGTCATAGCTGCAGCAGGAAAAAGGGGAGCCGCTTACTGTTGATGTTCATGATTCCCTTGAGGGCCTGGTAAGACATGCTGTTGGTCCAACCCTTAGTCGGGGCATCGTTGCTGCCGTTGACAAAGTTGGGGAAGGCGATGGCAGTCCTGCCACATGATCCGTATCTCCAGCCCCGGGCCTGTCCGCTCAGGCGGACGTTGGGGTCACTGCTGTCCAGGCTGTTCTCTGAGCAGTCAAAGCTGGACGTTCTGTAAGGAAGGCAGGAGTGTTGGTCAGTTCACTGGTTTTATTATTATTATTATTATTATTATTATTATTATTATTATTATTATTATTATTTACTTTTTTTATTTATTTATTATTAGTTAGTTAGTTAGTTATCTAGTTATTTATTCATATATGTATTTATTTATTTATTTATTTATTTATTTATTCTATTTTACTTTTTTTTGTACGCCTATAGATGACTTCATCAAGTTTTTGCACCTTACACATATCATTAGTAGTAGTAGTTCTTTGTTTATGGTTTTTTCTTCTTTTTTTTCTTTTTTTTTCTTTTTTTTTTTCTCAAGGCCTGTCTAAGCGCGTTGGGTTACGCTGCTGGTCAGGCATCTGCTTGGCAGATGTGGTGTAGCGTTTATGGATTTGACTGAACGCAGTGACGCCTCCTTGAGCTACTGATACTGATACTGTAAAATCACAATTTCAGCCAAACTGACCACCTGTGAAGCTAATTAAACTGACCACCTGTGAAGCTAACGAAACTGACCACCTGTAAAGCCAACTAAACTGACCACCCATAAAGCTAACTAAACTGACCACCTGTAAAGCTAACTAAACTGACCCCCCCCGTAAAGCTATCTAAACTGATCAGCTGTAAAGACCACCTGTAAAAGTAACTAAACTGACCACCCGTAAAGCAAACTAAACTGACCACCTGTAAAGCCAACTAAACTGACCACCTGTAAAGCCAACGAAACTGACCACCTGTAAAGCCAACGAAACTGACTGACCACCTGTAAAGCCAACGAAACTGACCAACCATAAAGCTAACTAAACTGACCCCCTGTAAAGCTAACTAAACTGATCAGCTGTAAAGACCACCTGTAAAAGTAGCTAAACTGACTATATGTGAAGCTAACTAAACTGACCACCTGTACAGCTAACTAAACTGACTACCTGTAAAGCTAACTAAACTGATCAGCTGTAAAGACCACCTGTAAAACTAACTAAACTGAGCACCTGTAAAGACAACCTGTAAAGCTAACTAAACTGACCACCTGTGGAGCTAACAAAACTGACCACCTGTAAAGCTAACCAAACTGACCGCCTGTAAAACCCGCTGCTCTCACTAGACGGATCCCCCATCCCCACCTCCACCCCCCTGACCCCCTCTCTCACCTGCCGACGAAGACGCTGTCCCTGACGGTGATGGCCTTGTCCTCCATGTCGTGTGTCGTGGAGGAGGGCCCCATGACGAAGAGCAGCAGGCTGGCCCCATTCTCCACGCCCACCAGGTCCTCCACCTCCATGCTGGCTGTGTTGAACAGGTACAGCCCCCAGTCCGCGTTGCGCCAGGCCCGGAAGCCGCTCCACTTGGTGCACGTGCTGCTGACGGCCGTGTCCTCGCCGAAGAGGCCCACGCCCGTCAGGCACGAGTGCACCTCGTTGTTGGTCCAGAGGTCCGAGGTCTGGGTGGAGCAGTCCTGGCCCGGCACGTGGTAGCCCATCCGCTCGGAGCCCGCCACCACGTTGTCCCGCAGCACCAGGTCTCGCGCGTCCATCGCCTCCACGGCGGGGTCGAAGTTGATGTTCTTGGATTCTAGGCGGTCAAGGTAAGCCCCCGACCAGATGTTGAGCGCCATCAGGTTGCCTTCCAGACGCGTGCCGATAGAGTTGGTGTGGATGGCTGTTGGGGGTGTGGGGGTGGGGGTAGGGGAAAGGTCAGTGCCGTGAGAAAGCTGGCGGGTATTGAGCATTGCGTGCTGCTAACAGCCATTGGTGTGTACACAGTATTGATGTGTGTGTGTGTGTGTGTGTGTGTGTGTGTGTGTGTGTGTGTGTGTGTGTGTTTAAAGGATATCAAATGGAGAATCGGGTGTGTGTGTGTGTGTGTGTGTGTGTGTGTGTGTGTGTGTGTGTAGATGTGTGTGTGTGTGTGTGTTTAAAGGATATCAAATGGAGAATCGGATCGTCATATGATGCTGCCCCTTCCCCCTCCTTTCCCAGCACGGTACTATTTCCATGAAGGAGCCTGTCACGCCCCATAGGAGAACGGACAGTAACACCCACCCAACCCAGTGGTAAATGACACAATACTTACCCTGGATACCTACCCATACAGACACCCCAAACCCAAGTCACCTACCCTGGGTACATCCCCCACCCCAGTAACCTACCCCAACCCCAACCCAGTCACCTACCGTGGTCAACCATGTGGTGAATGACGTTGTAGACACAATACCTACCCTGGGTACACACACCCCACTCCAGTCACCTACCCCTGGCTACACACCCCAACCCGAACCCAGTCACCTACCGTGGTAGACCGTGTGGTGAATGACGTTGTAGACACAATACCTACCCTGGGTACACACATCCCCACCCCAGTCACCTACCATAGGTACACACATCACCACCCCAGTAACATACCATGGGTACACCCCCCACCCAGTCACGTACCGTGGTAGACCGTGTGGTGAATGACGTTGCCCGACACCTCCAGGTTGTCCACAGCGAAGACGCCGATGGCGGGAGAGAAGCCGTTGTGGAAACTGTTGTCACGGACGTAGGAGTAGAAGTTGGTAGTGTTGTCGCTGAGCACGTCCACAAAGGCCAGAGAGTAGCGGGGGTCGTAGGGCTCTGTCCACCCCTCCTGACCAGTGTGGTAAAACTCCGTGTCCTCCACCTTGGCAAAACCTGAAAGGGTGGATACATCGTGTTGTGTGGATTTCGTGTTCTCCACCTTTGCTAAAACGTTGGAGGGACATAGAAGCAATAATTATCATATTCTTTTCTTTTTTTTCTTTTTTTCTTTTTTTTCTTCTTTTTTTCACTTTTGTGAAACCTTTGGTGGGCAAAGAAGCAATGCCATTTTATTGATTTTCACTTTTGCGAAACCTTTGGTGAAAATAAAAACAATGCCAAATATATATTCTCTACCTTTTTAAAGCCTTTTCGACAGAAGCATAATTATAATATATATATATATATATATATATATATATATATATATATATATATATATATATATATATATATATATTGGTTTTGTTTGTTGTTTTGTTTGTTTGTTTCACTTGAACAAAACCTTGCAAGGATGAAGAAGGAATACCACATTGAACTTTTGCCAACCTTGGGTAACTAAACGGTATTCTAACTTACAACTTACATCAGCGCTTGTAATTTCTGCATTGAGGAGACAGAGTTAATTCAGCACTACTTCCGGTAACTGTAACCAAAAATATGCAGGGTTTTTTTGGGTTTTTTTTTAGAAAATTTCATTGGATGTACGTGTTATGCAATGGTATTTGTAACCACTGAAATTGTGACATTCCGTTACGTTTTGGGGAAATATTACAGGCTTATGAATAATCAGTAATAATTGCAAAATCATGCACAAATGATATATGCTCAAGAATAATTTGAAGATGTTTTCAGATATAAAAGAGTGAAAGTACGGTAAATAAAAGAAATATACAATATATATATATATATATATATATATATATATATATATATATATATATATATATATATATATATATATATATATATATTAGCATCACGTAAAGAGGCTGGCTATGGGAATGCAGTTAAACAGGACTTACCGTTCCTCGATTCTCCATCGAACACAGTTTTGCCCACGATCACACGGGCGCCAAAAGACTCCTTGACCAGATCCGGGTAACTGCCGCCCTCTATGACGATGTTTCGCGTCAGCAGAGCCACGCGTGACGTCAGCTTCAAGTTGTCCCCTGACGTCAGTGTCTCTGAGTGAGCTGTCGGAAAACATCAACAGTTTATGGTCGGACCGTGTTGATAATATAAACATCACACACACCCATACGTACACACACACACAGCACACACACACACACACACACACACACACACACACACACACACACACACACACACACACACACACTTGTCTGTCTATTTTTCTAACTTTAAACCTTCTCTGTCCTTCTGACTTTCTGTCTCCTTTCCATCTCTCGACTGTTACCTTTACCCGTCTCTCTCTCTCTCTCTCTCTCTCTCTCTCTCTCTCTCTCTCTCTCTCTCTCTCTATATATATATATATATATATATATATATATATATATGTGTGTGTGTGTGTGTGTGTGTGTGTGTGTGTGTGTGTGTGTGTATGTAGCTTTCTCTCTCGTTTTCCCTCTCTCTCTTTTCTTCCTGAATTAAGTTAATGATGTAAGAGTGTCGCATTGCATGTCGTAATCGTGTCAGTATCATATGTAAATTTATTGCTATTTACGCTTGTATTATTTCTGTTGTTGTTGTTGTTCTCGGTAGAATTTTTGTGTATTTCTTGTAATTGTTTATTTCCATATATCTTTTCCAGACCCCCACTTCCCCCATTTCTTCCTTTTTAAATAAAAAAAAAAAAAAATTTCTTCTCTTTTTTTATGAGGGCAGGATGTAAAAAAGCTGTATAAGCTTATTCTTTTACCCTCAATAAAGATCATTTTGACTTGACTTGACTTGACTTGACACACACACACAAATTAGCTCACAAATCGGCACAGACAGAAAAACTGACACACACACACACACACACACACACACACACACACACACACACACACACACACACACACACACACACACACACACACACACACACACGTGCGCGCGCGGCCGCAGCAATTCACGATGCAAAGAAGAAATAGTTGACTCAAACACGACGATTGTAAACATCCAGATAATTTGATGACAGAAGTGCAAACATAAAACCGTGACTACTTGATTCATCAATGACATGTTTGTTCTGCACATAGCAGCTGGTATGGTCTCACCACTGAACTATAACTGTACTGCACACAGCTGACTCACCAGTATGTCTGTACTGCACAGAACTGACTCACCAGTGTGTCTGTACTGCACACAGCTGACTCACCAGTATGTCTGTACTGCACAGAGCTGACTCACCAGTGTGTCTGTGTTGCACATACCTGACTCACCAGTGTGTACTGTACTGCACACAGCTGACTCACAAGTGTGTCTGTAGTGCACAGAGCTGACTAACCAGTGTGTACTGTAATACACAGAGCTGACTCGCCAGTATGTCTGTACTACAAAGAGCTGACTCACCAGTGTGTGTACAGACCTGACTCACCAGTATGTACAGACCTGACTCACTAGTGTGTACTGTACTACACAGAACTGACTTACCAGTATGTCTGTACTGCACAGAGCTGACTCACCAGCATGTCTGTATTGCACAGAGCTGACTCACCAGTAGGTCTGTACTGCACAGAGCTGACACACCAGTGTGTCTGTACTGCACACAGCTGACTCACCAGTGTGTACTGCACTACGCAAAGCTGACTCACCAGTATGTCTGTACTGCACAGAGCTGACTCACCAGTGTGTACTGTACTACACAGAGCTGACTCACCAGTATGTCTGTATTGCACACAGCTGACTCACCAGTATGTCTGTACTGCACAGAGCTGACTCACCAGTATGTCTGTACTGCACACAGCTGACTCACCAGTAGGTCTGTACTGCACAGAGCTGACTCACCAGTGTGTCTGTACTGCACACAGCTGACTCACCAGTATGTCTGTACCGCACAGAGCTGACTCACCAGTGTGTCTGTACTGCACAGAGCTGACTCACCAGTATGTCTGTACTGCACAGAGCTGACTCACCAGTATGTCTGTACTGCACAGAGCTGACTCACCAGTGTGTACTGTACTACACAGAGCTGACTCACGAGTGTGTCTGTACTGCACAGAGCTGACTCACCAGTGTGTACTGTACTACACAGAGCTGACTCACGAGTGTGTCTGAATTGCACAGAGCTGACTCACCAGTGTGTACTGTACTACACAGAGCTGACTCACGAGTGTGTCTGTACTGCACAGAGCTGACTCACCAGTGTGTCTGTACTACACATACCTGACTCACCAGTATGTCTGTACTGCACAGTATGTCTGTACTGCACAGAGCTGACTCACCAGTGTGTCTGTACTGCACAGAACTGACTCACCAGTATGCCTGTACTGCACAGAGCTGACTCACCAGTGTGTCTGTACCGCACAGAGCTGACTCACCAGTATGTCTGTACTGCACAGAGCTGACTCACCAGTGTGCCTGTACTGCACAGAGCTGTTCAGCGTGATGACGTTGCCGGAAACAGCCGTCAGACGGAAGGTCTCTGTGTGCCAGGCACTAGAGTCAGTCGTCGTCATCATCACCTCGTCCCCCACAGACCACGTCACCGAGTCCTCAAGGGTCAAGGTCGTGTCACCCGGGTTGGCCGTGCTGGCGAGGCGGCTCCACTTTACGTCAGGCTTGACCCCGTGGAGGTCAAGGCCACCATACACAGCTGTCAAAGAAAAAAAAAACACATTTATTGTTCGCCTTTAAAAGAAAGTGACCAAAATAATTATCAGTTATTGGATACAAAAGATTTTAAAGAATCATAGGTTCTTCAAACAGGAATGAGACAAAACGAGACAAAACGAAACGAAACTAACAAAAATTGTTTACAACCGTGGAAACGAGATACATAATTTACATGATATCTTCTATCCAGCCCTGGGACATAAAAGATAGGGTGTATGTGTGTAATATAAACCTTTTGAAAAGGTTGACGATACAAGCAAACCTTGGTTATTAAACACAATCGACTTCAAAGAATCGTAGGATTTTTAAACAGGTACGAGAGGAAACAGTACGAAACGAAACGAAAATGAATTTTTAATCAACCATGGAAATCAGATGAGCCATTGAAATGTTTTCTTCTCCACAGTCCTGAGGCATAAAAGATATGACGAGAAGGGCTGACACGGTATACCATTTAAGCAAACCTTGTTTGTTTGTTTTTTTGTTTGTTTGTTTTTTGTTTGTTTTTTTGTACTTTTTTTTTCTTTTTCTTTTTTTCTTTTTTTTCTTTTTTCTCAAGGCCTGGATGGATGTATATAATAGATGGATGGGTATAATGGATGGATGAATATAATGATAGATGGATGGATGTAATGATGGATGGATGGATATAATGGATGAATGGATATAATGATGGACGGATGGATGTAATGATGGATGGATATAATAATGGAAGAATGGATATAATGATGGATGGATGGATATAATGGATGGATGGATGGATGTAATGATGGATGGATGGATATACTGATAGACGGATTGATACCGTGATGGATGAATGGATATAATTATGTATGGATGGATATAATGGATGGATGGATACCGTGATGGATGGATGGATGTAATGATGGATGGATGTAATGATGGATGGATATGATGATGGATGGGTGGATATGATGATGGATGGATACAGTGATGGATGGATGGATGTAATGATGGATGGATGGATATAATGATGGATGGATGGATGTAATGATGGATGGATGGATGGATATAATGATGGCTGGATGGATGTAATGATGGATGGATATGATGATGGATGGATGGATATAATGATGGATGGATGGATGTGGGTAAGTATACACTGGAAGAACCTGACGTGGTAGAGACACCAACACGTGACTCATCACAACACACACTCCCCAGCAACAAACATTTTAGATACGATGCTTGCCCTCTGTCACGGGCTTCGGTTTATATCAAAATAACACAATGGGGTTGTTAACTTCAAACTGGGTCAGGAAGCAAAGGTAAGTCAATGCTATAGTGGTGTAAAACAGGCTGCAACTGTCCTTCTTTGTTATGTGAGAAAAAACGGTCCTTTTAACCTAACCCCTGTATGTCGACTGAGGTCGCCTATCGCAGGACACTGTCAAGTCGACTGAGATCGCCTATGTGCGGTGAAAGAGATAGTGTTTGCCAATGAACTTATCACTGTGCTGTAACTGAGTATACAAAATCAATCAGATATATCAAGAGCACTAGCACGTAATACACGACCACCAAAATATTCCTTGGTCAGATATCTGTAAAAACAAACAACAACAAATGAACACATGATTAAATAAATGAATAAATAAATAGATACATACATGAATAAATAGATAGATAGATAGATAGATAGATAGATAAATGATTAAATTAACAAATAAACGAATGAATGAATGAATGAATGAATGAATGAATGAATGAAAATGAAAATGAAAATAAAATAAATAAAGACCTACCGATAAATTTCGATCCCAGTTCGACACCACTGGTGGTAGGATAGTCAGGGGTGGAGTGATTCCCCCTGAGGATGATTCTGGCCGTTCCGTTGAAGGGCTCCTGCTCCCAGCCAATCACCAACCGCCCATAGATGATGATGTAGTTCACGTCCAGGGTGAAGTCCAGAGAGGCGTCTGGAGCAGCCGACAGGCCTCCCTCTATGATGAGGAAATCCAGAGGAGGGATGTCTTCGTCGATCACCAGCCATTTGTCTGGAACAGGATAGAAAGAAAATATGATAAGTTCCAAACAACCATCGCCTTTCGTTTTTTAAAAGGATTTTTGTTGTTGTTGTTATGTTTTACTTAATAGCAAAAACAAACAAACAAAAAAACCCAAACACACACACACACACACACACACACACACACACACACACACACACACACACACACACACACACACACAAATGCATAATTTATATCATAACAATTCGTAAAAAACAAAAAAGTACAAAAAGCAAAAAACAACAACAACAACAAACAAACAAAAAACAAAAAAACAAAAACAACCCCCCCCCACCTGCCCCCACCCCCGACAAATGTTAAAATATGAATAATAATCAGAGGAAATTATAGAGTAAACGTGTCCAGCAAGATGGCTTAAGAGTAGTTCCGATCTATGACGCGCAGCCATTTCTTCTGACAAACACACGCCTGCACACACACACAAAACGTCTGCAATTGTGCGCACGACGTCCCGTAAACACCAAAAGTAGAAGAAGAAGGAGGAGGAGGAGATTAAGAAGAAGAAGAAGAAGAAGCCTGATGATAATTCTAACAACAACAACGACGACGACGACACAACCGCCAGACTGACCGGCCGGAATCGTGACGTTGTCCCCTTTCACGGGTTTGTGGTCATCGTTGAATGCCCAGGACGACTGGGCGGACCACGGGATGGCGTTGTCCGGAGTGATGTCCACGGTGGCCAGGTCAGGCGGAGGGACACAGTTGTCATAGTAACAGCGGTAGGCCCGGAAGTCCACTTTCAGATCGTTGTCGTAAATGTGAACCGCTCGCTTCCGACGATCCGGCATTCTCTTGACTGTGGAGAAAAGAATGAATCGATAAGTAAACAAACAAATCAATCAATCAATAAATCAATCAATGAAAAATATTTTAAATAAGCAAATGAAATTATATGTATTCTTCTTCTTCTTCTTCTTCTTCTTCTCCTTCTTCTTCTTCGTTTGTGGTGTACAACTCCAAAGTTCACTCGTATGCACACGAGTGGGCTTTTATGTGCATGACCGTTTTTACCCCGCCATGTAGGTAGCCATACTCCGTTTTTGGGGTTATATATATATATATATATATATATATATATATATATATATATATATATATATATATATATATATATGTGTGTGTGTGTGTGTGTGTGTGTGTGTGTGTGTGTGTGTGTGTGTGTGTGGTGTATGTATATGTATAAACAAGTAAATGAATACATAAACAAAATGAATGAATGAATGAATAAATAAACAAATGAATGAATATATTAAATAAACAAACGAATAAATAAACAAAACAAATAAACAAATAGATAAATCAATCAGAAGTCAGTCACCACTCTTAATGTGGATTTCCTCTCGGAAGTGACCTACTTTAGTTCAGTAAATTCATTCAACACTGCCATGATGGGGCCTCTAAAGTCGTTTCATTCACACACACACACTATTTCCATGTTCCTGGACATACATAAACTGCAGGCAAAGGCAGCTAACTTATACAGCATTTCTTACTGTGTTCACACTTGTAACTTTGGAGGAAATAGTATGTATACCGTTCGATTTGGGGATATTTTCTGCGTGTTTCAGCACCAATAATGACTTGGAAGGCTGCTGACGCTGTACACTCTCTCTGGCTGAATGGGTTCGAGTTCACAACAAACGTAGGGAATACACTCTAAAATCATGACACACGCTGATCTCGGGTGTGGCAGTGAAGAGGTTAGTATCATGGCAGAATGGCTAAGACGCTCAGCTGCCAATACAAAGAGTCCGTGAGGGTCTGGGTTCGAATCCCGCTCTCGCCCTTTCTCCCAAGTTTGATTCGTCATTCGAATGAGACGACAAACCGAGGACAAACCGAGGACCTGTGTGTAGTGCGGCACGCACTTGACGCACTGACACAGACCACACAGCAGTGAGGGTGTTGTCCTCTGGCAAAGAAAACTTCTATGGAAGAAATGTACTCCGATACACACATAAACATAATAAGCATGCAGTCACAGCCTTGCTTTAGAGCGTGTTTGGTTACGCTGCTGGTCAGGCATCTACCACGCAAATGTGGTGTAGCGTTTGTATAGTATGGCTTTGCCCGAACTCAGGGGCACCTCCCTGAGAAACTGGAATAGGAATTGAAATGGACAGCGCACTGGGACTCACTGTAATACGTCATCTTTCCGGTGTCTTCATCGTAGTACCAGTCCCCATGCTTGGCAGCGGCAGGTGTGGGCAGGGAGTCGGACATGTCAATCTGGGTGTCCTGCACGTACAACCTGTCTGGTTTGCTGGCCTTCTGGGTGATACACACCGTGTCTCCAACCTGTGGACAGAGATTCTGCCTGTGAGTCATTCATCTTCATTTGACTGACATGGATATACAGTGTCTCCAACCTGTGGACATAGATGTTGCCTGTGTATCATTCGTCTTCCTTTGATTGACATGGATATACAGTGACTCCAACTGTGGACATAGATGTTGCCTGTGTATCATTCGTCTTTCTTTGATTGACATGGATATACAGTGACTCCAACTGTGGACATAGATTCTGCCTGTGTATCATTCGTCTTTCTTTGATTGACATGGATATGCAGTGACTTCAACTGTGGACATAGATGTTGCCTGTGTATCATTCGTCTTCCTTTGATTGACATGGATATACAGTGTCTCCAACCTGTGGACATAGATTCTGCCTGTGTATCATTTGTCTTCCTTTGATTGACATGGATATACACACCATGTATCCAGCCTGTGGACAAGCATGCTTGTGTATTCTTTTTTTTTTTTTTTTTTTTTTTTACGTTTGAGCATCGTCAGTTTCATTTAGCATAATACAATATCCAGCCATAAAACAACAGTGATAACGAACACGATATATGCCACTCTGTGTGTGTGTGTGTGTGTGTGTGTGTGTGTGTGTGTGTGTGTGAGTGTGTGTGTGTGTGTGTGTGTGTGTGTGTGTGTGCGTGTGTGTGTGTGTGTGTGTGTGTGTGTGTGTGTGTGTGTGTGTGTGTGTGTGTGAGTGTGTGTGTGTGTGTGTGTGTGTGTGTGCGTGTGTGTGTGTGTGTGTGTGTGTGTGTGTGTGTGTGTGTGTGTGTGCGCGTGCGTGTGTGTGTGTGTGTGTGTGTGTGTGTGGTACGGGTGGTCTGTCTGTGGGTGCTTCCAAGTCCAGATCGCCAAACTGGAAAAAACAAAAATGTCTTTACATAATGTATGTACATTAATTCAACTATTTTTCCGTTTCAAAACATACCAACTATTTATGATCAAAGAAACATATCTTACCACACGCGGAAACGCGCGCGCTCAGATGCAAGCGCCGCGCCAGCTCAGAATACACACTTGCGTGTCTGTATAATATGAATGTAGCCTGTGCCTCAGACACGGTATAGTATTCGCCTTTCTTTGATTGACATGATAAAACTTCTATGACGCCTTCCTCGGGTCGGAGGACCAAGATCTAAGTGCTGTACTAAACACGGGAGTCATTTGCACAACAGGCTGCCTACCTGGGTACAGCCCACTGACGGCAGCCTTTAGGCGCCCGTCTTCCGTTTCCTGAGTCCGGCTTCAGTTACGTGCACAAGATACATGTATGCTTCTAGACATGAAAAATGTATTGCTAATGTACGTTTGCTTGTTAGATCGTGTGGGCGTTCTGTGTTTGTTGATTTTTTTGTCATCACTCTTGTTATCTATATGGTATGTGTAAAGGATGTGCATGTATAATGTTCCACTGCCCCTAGGCGCCACATGAAATAAACTTCATGCCTTAAAGAATCACAAAGACTCACCTTGTATGCTAACACACATGTCAGCAAAAGACCAACAACAACAACAAAAAAAAAAAAGAAGAAGAAAACAACACTAAAATGAATCAGTATCAGTAGCTCAAGGATGGGTCACTGAGTTCGGACAAATCCATATACGCTACACCACATCTGCCAAGCAGATGCCTGACCAGCAGCATAATCCAACGCGCTTAGTTATGCCTTGAGAAAGAAAAAAAATTCAATCAATCAATCATTCAATGATAATCTAATAAGCTCGTCAAAGAGATTACAGTAAAATATTTCACAAAGTATACGGGTCAAGGTCAAGGCAGACACAACCACTCTGCAACATCACACACTTCCTTTCATATTCATTCTTGCACTGCTTGTTTCACAGACCACCTTGCAAAGCCAAGCAACTGAACTCAGTAAACCACCGAGCTGACTAACAATCCTCAGCAACCAATTTCAACAGAAACAAACTCTCATACACGTAAAGCCCACTCGTCTACATGAGAGTGAACGTGGGAGTTGCAGCCCACGAACGAAGAAGAAGAAGAAGAAGACGAAGACGACGACGACGACGACGACGACGAAGAAGAAGAAGAAGAAGAAGAAGAAGAAGAAGAAGAAGAAGAAGAAGAAGAAGAAGAAGAAGAAGAAGAAGAAGAAGAAGAAGAAGAAACCAAACAAAATAAACCACACGAACAAAGCAGAATAATGAACCACAGGTTCTTACATCAAACTGGTAGTAAACTCCATTGTAGCTGATGTTGCCAATGTGACCTGCATTCTCGAACTCCATTTCGTAACACTCTCCGTCCACGAGGTCGAAGGCCCAGCCATCCGGGTGGGATATACGTTTGTCGGTGAATGGGGAGCTGGAGGTGCCGTACTAGAACACACACACACACACACACACACACACACACACACACACACACACACACACACACACACACACACACACACACACATTACGATCTTTTTCATGGGAACATCAAGTCTGTCAATTTCAAGATGTTATCTGTTACTTGCATAAGGTTTGATGCGCAGTCCAATAGGACATTTGTCATACTAGGTATAGTAGTTGTTTTATAGTTATAGTAGTTGTTTGCTGTCAACTTTTCCAACCATTTTGCTTATGTTCTTTTTTCTTTCCAACGTTAAAATTCACACACACACACACACACACACACACACACACACACACACACACACACACACACACACACACACACACACACTCATGCACGCACAAATACACAAACACAGAAACACACCGACACACACACAAAAACGACACACAGAAACCCCCACCCCCACACATACAAACGAACAAAAAACAATCACATGCACGCACAAATACAAAAACACAGAAACGCGCACACACACACACACACACACACACACACACACACACACACACACACACACACACACATCAAGAAACACACCCACCCAAGGCACAAACACACACACACACTCTCTCTCTCTCTCTCTCTCTCTCTCTCTCTCTCTCTCTCTCTCTCTCTCTCTCTCTCTACCTGGTTCTTAAAGAGCACGTTCTTGAACTGCAGCGAGGATGGCAGGATGTTGTTGAAGGAGAAGCGGTGGAACTTGACGGAGCTGTCACACACACTGCCCGGCACTCCGGACACCGACATCTCCGCCACGTTGGCCGTGCACTTGGAGGGGGGCAGGGTGGGGGTGGTGGGGATCACCTTCTGCCCCGCCCCTCCCGTCAGCGTGCCGTCCTCGTCAATGATGACGCCTTCAGACTCCCACTCAAAGTGCACCTGCACGTCACACACAGTGTGTGCCAGACATTAGAGAGTTCAGTCTGGCTCTCTTCAAGACTGGGCATCAGACTGCAGGATTGTTGAGCATAACAATATCTTAAACATTGGCAGAATGTATCGCATCAAACACACATCATCTCAAAGAGCGCCTGTAGGCCATATAGTGCCAGACGTAGAGGTCAGCCTGGCTTCCAGACTGGGCATCAGACAACGGCATTGTTGTACACACAGTATCTATTCTATTATTTCACAGATTGACGTAGGTTTACAGCTGGGCCAACAACTCTCTGATGGTTTCTCCGTTGCATTGGGAAGTCATTTACGGCTCAGTCTTTTGTGAAGGACTATGACTGGGAAGTAAGGATGCACTGTCTCTCTCTCAGTGCTGCAGTCGTGGGGCTAGCTGGCCTTTGGGAACCGTCCCAACGCCTACTGTCCTAAATCTCTATTGGCCGAGAGAGTGGGGATGTAACTTGGGCAAGACAGCCTTTGGGAACCATCCCAACGCCTACTGTCCTAAAACCCTATTGGCCGAGAGAGTGGGGATGTAACTTGGGCAAGACAGCCTTTGGGAACCATCCCAACGCCTACTGTCCTAAAACCCTATTGGCCGAGAGAGTGGGGATGTAACTTGGGCAAGACAGCCTTTGGGAACCATCCCAACGCCTACTGTCCTAAAACCCTATTGGCCGAGAGAGTGGGGATGTAACTTGGGCAAGACAGCCTTTGGGAACCATCCCAACGCCTACAGCCCTAAAACCCTATTGGCCGAGAGAGTGGGGATGTAACTTGGGCAAGACAGCCTTTGGGAACCATCCCAACGCCTACAGCCCTAAAACCCTATTGGCCGAGAGAGTGGGGATGTACCTTGGGCAAGACAGCCTTTGGGAACCATCCCAACGCCTACAGCCCTAAAACCCTATTGGCAGAGAGAGTGGGGATGTAACTTGGGCAAGACAGCCTTTGGGAACCATCCCAACGCCTACTGTCCTAAAACCCTATTGGCCGAGAGAGTGGGGATGTAACTTGGGCAAGACAGCCTTTGGGAACCATTCCAACGCCAACAGCCCTAAAACACTATTGGCCGAGAGAGTGGGGATGTAACTTGGGCAAGACAGCCTTTGGGAACCGTCCCAGCGCCTACTGTCCTAAAACCCTATTGGCCGAGACAGTGGGGATGTAACTTGGGCAAGACAGCCTTTGGGAACCATCCCAACGCCTACTGTCCTAAAACCCTATTGGCCGAGAGAGTGGGGATGTAACTTGGGCAAGACAGCCTTTGGGAACCATCCCAACGCCTACTGTCCTAAAACCCTGTTGGCCGAGACAGTGGGGATGTAACTTGGGCAAGACAGCCTTTGGGAACCATCCCAACGCCTACTGTCCTAAAACCCTATTGGCCGAGAGAGTGGGGATGTAACTTGGGCAAGACAGCCTTTGGGAACCATCCCAACGCCTACTGTCCTAAAACCCTAATGGCCGAGACAGTGGGGATGTAACTTGGGCAAGACAGCCTTTGGGAACCATCCCAACGCCTACTGTCCTAAAACCCTATTGGCCGAGAGAGTGGGGATGTAACTTGGGCAAGACAGCCTTTGGGAACCATCCCAACGCCTACTGTCCTAAAACCCTATTGGCCGAGAGAGTGGGGATGTAACTTGGGCAAGACAGCCTTTGGGAACCATCCCAACGCCTACTGTCCTAAAACCCTATTGGCCGAGACAGTGGGGATGTAACTTGGGCAAGACAGCCTTTGGGAACCATCCCAACGCCAACAGCCCTAAAACACTATTGGCCGAGAGAGTGGGGATGTAACTTGGGCAAGACAGCCTTTGGAAACCATCCCAACGCCTACTGTCCTAAAACCCTATTGGCCGAGACAGTGGGGATGTAACTTGGGCAAGACAGCCTTTGGGAACCGTCCCAACGCCTACTGTCCTAAAACCCTATTGGCCGAGACAGTGGGGATGTAACTTGGGCAAGACACTCTCCGCTATGATCAAATTCCAGTCCAGACAGTCGGGACAGCAGGTACCCCCCACCCCCCCCACCCCCACCCCCTCTGCTGTTCTAACGGTCATAGTCAGACACGACTATCATACACCAATATCTTAATCATTGGCAGAAGGTACCACGTTAAACGCTCATCCACTCAAAGGGCACCTGTAGGCCACACAGAGCTAGACACGGGGACAACTTGTCCCTTCAGACTGGGCATCAGACTGTGGCATTGTTGTACACACAATATCTTAAACATTAGCAGAAGGTACCACGTTAAACTCTTATCCACTCAAAGTGCACGTGCAGGCCACAGAGTGCCTGACACAGGGGTCAGCCTGTCCCTGCAGACTGCTGGATTGTTGCACATAACAATATCTTTACCACTGGCAGGAGGCGGCACACTAAACACTCATCCACCCAAAGGGCACCTGCAGGCCACAGAGGGGTCAGCCTGTCCCTCCAGACTGCTGGATTGTTGCACATAACAATATCTTTACCACTGGCAGGAGGCGGCACACTAAACACTCATCCACCCAAAGGGCACCTGCAGGCCACGGAGGGGCCAGCCTGTCCCTCCAGACTGCTGGATTGTTGCACATAACAATATCTTTACCACTGGCAGGAGGCGGCACACTAAACACTCATCCACCCAAAGGGCACCTGCAGGCCACAGAGGGGTCAGCCTGTCCCTGCAGACTGCTGGATTGTTGCACATAACAATATCTTTACCACTGGCAGGAGGCGGCACACTAAACACTCATCCACCCAAAGGGCACCTGCAGGCCACAGAGGGGTCAGCCTGTCCCTCCAGACTGCTGGATTGTTGCACATAACAATATCTTTACCACTGGCAGGAGGCGGCACACTAAACACTCATCCACCCAAAGGGCACCTGCAGGCCACAGAGGGGTCAGCCTGTCCCTCCAGACTGCTGGATTGTTGCACATAACAATATCTTTACCACTGGCAGGAGGCGGCACACTAAACACTCATCCACCCAAAGGGCACCTGCAGGCCACAGAGGGGACAGACTGTCTTTCCAGACTGGGCCTCAGACTACGAGATAGTTGTACACACATTATTTTAAACATTGACACAAAGTACCACATTAGACACAAGTCATGAAAGTAAAGATAAGCCCCATAATGCATTGTAACAATCCCAGTATGCTTAGCGTCTAGAGCATGCGCAAATAATAAAGTCAGTCAGTAACGTTTGTTTGGATATTGCTAGATCCGAAAGGGTCTCACTTTATCAGATCATTTTGTTGTTTTGCAATAGATCTGATCGTTTGTGACAACCCTTACCTTGTTGATGGTGTTTTCATACTGCAGTCCCTTGGTGACGTAGGAGAAAGCTCCGCAGTACACGCCGCACGTGCCCGATATACGTGTGAACTCAAAAGAAGAACATCCGGCGCGATCGAAGTTGTAGAACTGCACATTGCGCACTATGAGACCATTCTGGTAAGGAAGTACGACTCCTGCTTTGGTGCATTCGTAGTTTCCCTCTTGGTCCAGTCTGTTGAGACATAAAGAAAAGTTCAAATCAGAACGATGCAGTGAAGAATATTGTACTGAAACATTGTATGAATTACGTAAAGTGGTTTTTGGTTTACTATCCATGTCAATGTGAATAATTATTCATCATGTTTTTTTTGTGTGTGTGTATTTTTCTCTTCTTTTTTGGGGGGTGGGGCGGGGGAGGGGGCTCGGGGGGGTGGGGGTGGGGGGGCGGCATCCTTAAAAAAAGGTGATGACGACAAGAAAACGCCGTCCTGATGCAGCTAATAACCGCTGTTACTTCAGCAATCTCTTCCACCTTTTGCAGCACACCTGTGGTGCTGACCATAGCACCTGAAACCACATTGCCTCAAGATTCTAAATCCTTTGCTGTCAGAGTCCGACTCGGGGAGAAAAGCTCACTTCTACATCTGCTCGACTTGTCGGCAGCCTTTGAACAAATCGACCACTCGATCCTTCTTTTTCCGTCTCCATGAATACTTTTTGTCATTGTGAGCGCCACCCTAGTCTGTAACAGTCGACAGTCAGACGGGACCTCTCTCTTTATCATGGGACTTCTCTCATTATCGTGGGACCTCTTTTTAGCGTGGGATCCCTCTCATTATCATAGGACCCCTCTCATTATCGTGGGACCTCTCTCTTTATCGTGGGACCTCTCTCATTATCGTGGAACCCCTCTCTTTATCGTGCGACCTCTTTTTATCGTGGGACCTCTCTCTTTATCGTGGGACCTCTTTTTATCGTGGGACCCCATCTCTATCGTGGGACCTCTCTCTTTATCATAGGACCTCTTTTTATCGTGGGACCTCTCTCTTTATCGTGTGACTTCTCTCATTATCGTGGGACCTCTTTTTAGCGTGGGATCCCTCTCATTATCATAGGACCCCTCTCATTATCGTGGGACCTCTCTCTTTATCGTGGGACCTCTCTCATTATCGTGGAACCCCTCTCTTTATCGTGCGACCTCTTTTTATCGTGGGACCTCTCTCTTTATCGTGGGACCTCTTTTTATCGTGGGACCCCATCTCTATCGTGGGACCTCTCTCTTTATCATAGGACCTCTTTTTATCGTGGGACCTCTCTCTTTATCGTGGGACCCCTCTCTTTATCGTGGGACCCCTCTCTTTATCGTGGGACCCCTCTCTTATCGTGGGACCTCTCTCTTTATCGTGGGACCCCTCTCTTTATCGTGGGACCTCTCTCTTTATCGTGGGACCCCTCTCTTTATCGTGGGACCTCTCTTTATCGTGGAACCTCTCTCTTTATCGTGGGACCTCTTTATCGTGGGACCTCTTTTTTATCGTGGAACCTATCTCTTTATCGTGGGACCTCTTTTTTTATCGTGGAACCTATCTCTTTATCGTGGGACCTCTTTTTTATCGTGGGACCTCTCTCTTTATCATGTGATCTCTCTTTATCGTGGGACCCCTCTCTTTATTGTGGGACCTCTTTTCATCGTGGAACCTCTCTCTTTATTGTAGGACCTCTTTTTATCGTGGGACCCTTCTTTTTATCATGAGACCTCTCTCTTTATCGTATGACCTCTTTATTGCAGGACATCTCTCTTTATTGCAGGACATCTCTCTTTATCGTGGGACCTCTTTATTGCAGGACATCTCTCTTTATTGCAGGACATCTCTCTTTATCGTGGGACCTCTCTCAGTATCATAGGACCTCTCTCTTTACCGTAGGACCTCTTTTTACAGTGGGACCCCTCTCTTTGTCACAGGACATCTCCCTCTATCATGGCTCCTGCCCGTCACCCCCCCCCCCCCGCCCCCTCCCCAACACCCCCTCCCTCACCCTCCACAGCCAGCCCCGCACTCACTTGTTGCCGAGGTGAGCGACGATCTTGCCGCCGTCCACCATGGGCCCGGTGAGCTCATCGTACTGCGGCACGTCCATCAGCAGCTTGCCCTCGTAGCCCGCCTTCTCGTTGTTCACCAGCACAAAGTCCTTGAACTGCAGTGCTCCAGAGTTGACCGCTTCCGCCCCTTTCTCGCAGTTCCAGGCCGTCAGCGTTTCGAAGACTGCCACCTGTTGTCATGGGTGATCAGCGACACGACAGACTGTTATTTCTTCTGTTTTAAACGATAAGATAATGTGGTGTGTGTGTGTGTGTGTGTGTGTGTGTGTGTGTGTGTGTGTGTGTGTGTGTGTGTGTGTGTGTTATGTGTGTGTTTGGAGGGAGGGGGGGCGGTCTTTTTTTATTGTTTTGTTTTGTTTTCAGAAGACCACCACCAATTCAGACAGCAGGTGAACATTATTGTTCATTGTTGGTATCGCTGTTGGTTAACATTTATCAGTTAGTGGAGGTAAAGTGATATTTTTGGGTTGGTATAGCTCTTCAGTAAAATTACCATTTATTTTAGCGGAGGTCAGATGATATATCTTTTTTTTGTTGGTGTAGCTCCTCAGTAGAATTACCAGTTAGTGACGACAGGCGATTTGGGGGTTGTTTTTGTTGTTGCTCGTTGGTATAGCTCTCAGTAAAATTATCAGTTAGTGGAGGTCAGGTGATTTAAAAAAAAAAAATATATTCGTTGGCATAGCTCTCAGTGAAATTATCAGTTAATGAGACCAGGTGATTTTTTTTGATTTTTTTTTTTTTTTTTTTTCGTTGGTATTGCTCTCGGTAAAATTACCTAGTAATGTCAGGGGTTATATTTATTTTTCTTCGGTATTACTCTCAATAAAATTAACAGTTAATGAGGTCAGGTGATGTTTTGTTTCATTAGTATGGCTCTCAGTAAAATTACCAGTTGATGAGGCAATGTGATTCTTTTTGTTTTTTCGTTGGTATAGCTCTTAGTAAAATTTCCAGCTAGTGATGTCAGGTGGTTATATTTTTTTATTCGATGGTATAGCTCTCAGTGAAATGACCAGTTACTGAGGTAAGGTGATTATGTTGTTTTTTCATTGGTTTAACTCTCAGTAAAAAAAAAAAAAATAATAATAATAATATAATAATAATCATGATAATGAGCGACAATGCTTTCTAGACAGATTTGGACAATAAAATCACGTGGTTTTTTTTATGACAGCTACCTGTGTGTGGTGATAGAGACAGCTCAGATGGGATGGCAAGTTGTTGTTGTTTCTAGACAACTGGTGCTTGAATGGTGATAAACGTGTGACATAAGGTCATCCCCACCCCCATCCCCATCCCCCCAAAAAGCCAGCACAGCGTATCATTTATTTCGAATCTAAAATTTACGTACACGCATATACACAAAAACACACAAATACACTAGCCTGCGCGTGTACACACACACACACACACACACACACACACACACACACACACACACACACACACACATGCCCGCGCGCGCGCGCATACATACATACATGCATGCAATCACTATACATACATACATACATACATGTACGCACACAAACAAAAGGCAGGCAGGCAGATAGATAGATGGACAGGCTGACAGATATATAGATACATAGACAGACAGACAGAGAGACATGCAGACAAATATATGAACAAATAGACATATAGCAACAAAGACAGATAGATGAACAGACAGACAGATAGGTACTTAGACAGATAGACAGACAGACAGACACAGATGCTCTCACCTTGTGGGGTGAGTTGGGGTCACAGCTACCTCCCACACGAGGGAACATGTCTTCAAAAATCCACAGCCCAAACCAGCCAAAGGAGTGGGCAGTGTTGTTCTCAAACCTGAAAACAAACGACGCACGTGCATCACCATCATCATCATCACCATCATCATCATCATCACCATCATCATCATCATCATCATCATCATCATCATCACCTTCATCATCACCGTCATCGTTGTCATCATCATCGTCATCGTCATCATCAGCAGCAGCATCATCATCGTCACCGTCATCGTCGTCATCATCATCATCATCATCATAATCATCACTGTCATCGTCGTCGTCATCATCATCACAATCCTCGTTGTTGTAATCCCCATCATCGGCATCAAAATTGTTAGTATCACCATCGTCGTCGTCGTCATCGTTGTTGTCGTCGTCATCAAAATCACCATCATTGTCATCATCATCTTCAGTTTCACCACCATCATCTTCATCATCATCAGTAGCGTCATCATCTCCACCGCCACCATCATCGTCCCCATTATTATCGTTACTGTCGTCATCACCGTCATCACGTTCATCTATATCATCGTCATCAACTTCAGTTTCAACGTAAACACTAACATCAACTTCATTTTCATCATCATCATCATTGTAGTCGTTTCATCACCACCACTATCGCAGTGCGGGTCTTGAAGCCCATTGTTTGCGACAAACATTGAAACAGATACTGGGACGAACAGTAGGACAAAGAGAAGAAGGAGGAGGGTGAGGAGGAGGAGGGTGGAGGAGGAGAGGGAGGTGGAGGAGGAGGAGGAGGAGAAGAAGAGGTGAAGGAGGATAAGAAGAAGAGAAGGAGGGAGGAGGTGGAGGAGGAAAAGGAGAATAAGAGGAGGAGGAGGAGGGAAGAGGTGGAGAAGGAGGAGGAGAAGGAGGAGGAGGAGAAGAAGAAGAAGGAGTAGGAGGTGGTGGAGGAGGAGGAGAAGAAGGAGGAGGTGGAGGAGGAGGAGAAGAAGGAGGAGGAGGTGGAGGAGAAGAAGAAGAAGGAGGAGGAGGAGGAGGAGGAAGCAGAAGAAGTAGCAGTAGAAACATAAAGACACAGGCAGGCAGAAAACACCCCTACCGTCATCCCCACATTGACACACACATCACAAAGACACCCTCCTCCACCCACCACCCCCACCGTCACCCTCACATCGACACACACATCACAAAGACACCCTCCACCCACCACCACCCACCGTCACCCCCACATCGACACACACATCACAAAGAACACCCCCTCCACCACCCCCCCCACCGTCACCCCCACATCGACACACACATCACAAAGAACACCCCCCCTCCACCCACCACCACCCACCGTCACCCCCACATCGACACACACATCACAAAGAACACCCCCCTCCACCCACCACCACCACCGTCACCCCACAATCGACACACACACCTCACAAAGAACACCCCCCTCCACCCACCACCACCCACCGTCACCCCCACATCGACACACACATCACAAAGAACACCCCCCCCTCCACCACCCACCCCCACCGTCACCCCCACATCGACACACACATCACAAAGAACACCCCCCTCCACCACCCACCCCCATTCAGCTGGACGTCTTTGGGACGGATGTTGACATCAAAACTGGGCCCCTCTGGGTGAAAACACTCTCTCTCTCTCTCTCTCTCTCTCTCTCTCTCTCTCTCACCTATTCAGCGGCACGTGTTTCGGACAGATGTTGGCATCAAAACTGGGCCCCTCGGGGTGATCGTGCATCCGGTACCAGAAGCCGAAATGGGAGCCGCCGGCCGCGTGGTTGTGGATGATGATGTTGTCCGGGTTGGTGACCCAGAAGGTGGCTGGGGTGACGTCATCGTTACGCAGGCTGGAGGAGGGTCTGACGAAGACTCCCAGGTTGTACTGGAAGGTGTTGTTGGTCTCTATGCCGTCCTCCAAGAAGAACGCTCCTCCCATGATGTTGTAGATCACCTGGCATGGAGAATTGCAGCAGCATTCATACACAAATTTTCCTAATCTTGTTTGTATATATTCATCATCTGTTAGCATCACCTGACTGGGAATATGTCCTGTGTTATTCGAATTTTGAATATCCTTTGAACACCACAGAGTGATTGGTCTTCTTCTTCTTCTTCTTCTGCGTTCGTGGGCTGCAACTCCCACGTTCACTCGTATGCACACGAGTGGGCTTTTACGTGTATGACCGTTTTTACCCCGCCATGTAGGCAGCCATACTCCATTTTCGGGGGTGTGCATGTTGGGTATGTTCTTGTTTCCATAACCCACCGAACGCTGACATGGATTACAGGATCTCTAACGTGCGTATTTGATCTTCTGCTTGCATATACACACGAAGGGGGTTCAGGCACTAGCAGGTCTGCACATATGTTGACCTGGGAGATCGTAAAAATCTCCACCCTTTACCCACCAGGCGCCGTCACCGTGATTCGAACCCGGGACCCTCAGATTGACAGTCCAACGCTTTAACCACTCGGCTATTGCGCCCGTCAGAGTGGTTGGTAACTTTCTTCAGCATATAAAGACATGGTTGTGAAAGCAAGAAAATAGCTCCAGTGAATCGGGTTAATGGAAATGTGAGACTATCATGGTGATGTGAGCATGCTAAAGATTGTTGTTGTTGTTTCTTTTTTTAGAGTCTGCCGGGCATGGTTTTCATTGATCGCCACAGTGTGATCAGTGACTGATAAACTTTTCAGCATGTGGAGGCATGATTGTGACATGAAAATGACTTGAATGAATTGAATGAATGAAACTTTTTAGCATTGACAAACAAGTGCATTTGGTCATGGAAATGTGAGCCTGCCAAAGGTTGTTGTTTAATTTTAAAATTCTGCCGGCTTGGTCTTCATAGGAAGCCATAGAGCGATCGGTGACTGAAACGTTTTTCAGCCTGTGGAGACATGACTGAAAGCAAGAAAATGGCTTCAATAAATCAAGTTGATGAAAATTCTGTGCATTGACAAACAAGTGTATTTCGCATTGCCATGGAAACGTGAGCCTGCTAAAGGTTATTGTGTTTTTGTTGTTTTTTTTTGTTTTGTTTCTGTTGTTTTTGTGTTTTAAACGATTCTTGGTTTTCAGGGCACATTTTGGGGTTTACTTTCCACTGTCATAGAAGGGCTCAATGTAAAAAAAAAAAATAAAAAATAAAAAAATTCAATGTTTTGTGGTCCGTTTTGGTCAGGTCTTCCATGTCATCAACTTTCTCAATTTGTGATGTGATAGACAAGTGTGTGTGTGTGTGTGTGTGTGTGTGTGTGTGTGTGTGTGTGTGTGTGTGTGTGTGTGTGTGTGTGTGTGTGTGTGTGTGTGTGTGCTGTGTGCTTTTCCTATCATGACAAGTTTAAAAAGTAACGAATGCTGAAATCATGTGCGTACTGACCACGTATACAACCAGAGCATTGTGTGTGTGTGTGTGTGTGTGTGTGTGTGTGTGTGTGTGTGTGTGTGTGTGTGTGTGTGTGTGTGTGTGTGTGTGTGTGTGTGTGTGTGTGTGTGTGTGTGTGCCATGGATGGTGACAGCTCGGATGTTGTTAGTACTTCTACACTCACCATGTGTTGTTAAATGTACATGTGTTTACACCACGTCTTGCTGAATATATGTGTCTGCAACCAACACAAGTTGTGAAAAGTATGTCTGCGTTCTATAGGTATGTCTACACTCACCGCATGTTGCTAAAAAGTATGTCTGCATTCACTACGTCAAAAGTACGTCTGAAATAACCACGTGCTCCACCAGAACGTTGTGTGTGCCATGGATGTTGACAGCGCGGTTGCTAAAAGTATGTCTGCACTCACCATATGCTGATAAAAATTCGTCTGCACTCACCACATGTTCTTAAAAGTAGGTCTGCACTCACTGTGTGCTCCACCAGACCGTTGTGTGTGCCGTACATTTTGACAGGAAGGTTGTTCAAAGGACGTCTGCACTAACCACATGATATAAACAGAACGTCTGCACTAACAACCTGTTGACAAAAGTACGTCTGCACTCACCACGTGCTCCACCAGAGCGTTGTGTGTGCTGTGGATGTTGACGGCATGGTTGTTAAAAGAACGTCTGCACTCACCACGTGTTATTACAAGTACGTCTGCACTCACCACGTGCTCCACCAGAGCGTTGTGTGTGCCGTGGATGTTGACGGCACGGTTGAAGGAGTTGTGGATGCCCAGACCCCGGACGTAGGACTGACTCATGTCCCCGTTCAAGTGCAGGTGCACCGGGTACCTGCCCATGCGGAAGGCCTGACCGGCGTGGCTGATTTCTATGTAGCTCAGGCGGAGGACAGCAGCGTCGGTGTCCTTTTCTGGCGCGTGCACAATGATGTGTGCTCCGAACTGGTCGCTTCCGGTCTCCGCGCCAAACCGACCTTGGAAACAGGTCTGGGTGGTGAATTCACCTGAAGACAGAAATCAAAGGCTTTAAACACATCCAATGTCTGTAAATTCAACAGAAAAAAAAATTCTTTGCCTCAAAGAAAGTAACATAAAACATATAAAGCGCAATCACTTTTAGAACCTTCCCGTTCATTAAAAAAAAAGGCACTGCAGTAAATTTGATAACATAATAGTACTGAGTAGGTAAAAATAAAACAAAAACAACAACAAAAACAACATCAAAAACAGACACATAAGTCACTGAATATGAACAATATAAATAATCATTCCCTGCCACTCAACACTCCACCTGTGTCAAAACCGCCACTGACACTGAGCTATATAGATATGCCCACAATCATTCTCTGCTACACAACACTCCACCTGTGTCAAAACCGCCACTGACACTGAGCTATATAGATATGCCCACAATCATTCTCTGCTACACAACACTCCACCTGTGTCAAAACCGCCACTGACACTGAGCTATATAGATATGCTGACAATCATTCTCTGCTATACATCATCCTACCTGTGTCAAAACCGTCGGGGCAAGCTTCGATCTGCTCTGTCCATTCGTCGTTGACGGAGCCCATGACCTTGACATTGTGGGTCAGCAGTCCCACCTCACCCCGCACAGCCACCGAGGATCCATCCAGGAAGGTGTGCTCCACCACCACGTGATCGTAGGTCAGGGGGTCACGCAGGGTCAAGGTCAGGCCGTCAGCACTGATGGCGCTGATGACGTTGACCTCGTTTTGGATCTGACTGTGACGGTGTGAGGTGCTGGGGATGACGATCTCATCATTCACCTGTCGATAAATAAATAGATAAGTAAATAAATAAACAATGAATAAACGAATAGGTAAATAGATAAGTAAGTGCACATATGAAGTAATAACTGACTGTATAGTTAATATATGT
Organism: Babylonia areolata; assembly: GCF_041734735.1. Lineage (NCBI taxonomy): Eukaryota > Metazoa > Mollusca > Gastropoda > Neogastropoda > Buccinidae > Babylonia > Babylonia areolata. The sequence goes on along the minus strand of NC_134909.1, from coordinate 23,916,510 downwards.
AACACGTTGATGAACTCTTGTTTCGTCCTGAGCTGCTGGATACTAAAATCATTAGTTCTCTCTCTCTCTCTCTCTCTCTCTCTCTCTCTCTCTCTCTCTCTGTGTGTGTGTGTGTGTGTGTGTGTGTGTGTGTGTGTGTGTGTGTGTGTGTGTGTGTGTGTTTAGCATTTGATTCCCATAAAGCCCACAGCAGTATACCAGTTCGGATTTGAAATCAGAGTTAGGAACCCTTCTCCTAAATTCCACGACTACCAGTATACCAGTTCTGGTTTTGATTCAGAGTTAGGACCCTTCTCCTAAAGCCCATAGCTACCAGAATACCAGTTTGGGTTTGGATTCAGAATTTGGAACCCTTCTCCTAAAGCCCTTTGCAGTACACCAGTTCAAGATTTGATTAGAGTTAGAACCCTTCCCTTAAAGCCCACTGCTACCAGTATACCAGTTCAGGTTTTTTTTTAAACCCTTCTCCTGAAGCCCCCTGCAGAACACCAGTCCAGGTGTGGAGTCACAGGGAGGACCTGTGTCCCCTCCACCCCCAACCCCCTGCAGAACACCAGTCCAGGTGTGGAGTCACAGGCAGGACCTGTGTCCCCTCCACCACCCACCCCCCCACGCCCCCATCCCCCTGCAGAACACCAGTCCAGGTGTGGAGTCACAGGGAGGACCTGCCCCCCACCCAACCCCCGATCCCCACACCTCCCCTACATCTCTCATCCCCCTGCAGTACACAAGTCCAGGTGTGGAATCACACTGAGGAACCTCAGGGGTGACCCGTGCCCACCCACCCCAAACACCCCCTACCCCCCAGCCCACCTTCCAGTTGACAGGTGTGGTGAGGGACAGCTGGGTGCTGCCTGCAGTGGCCGTGACGGACAGCTCTGTCCACGTGACGGGGGTGGGACGTCCGTGGAGGTCCAGGGTGCCGTCCCTCAGGGCCAGCATCTTGGTGCCGTAGATGGGCAGTTCCCGGGACCGCTGGTGGCCATACAGCTTGATGATGGCCGTGTACTGCTCGGGGAATGGCTCGCTCTCCGTCCCCACCTGGCGGGCACCGGCAACGTTCATGATAAAAGGACATTTGGTACGCCCAATCTAATGATACAAAAACCCTGGAAGTTTACAATAAAAAAAAATGCAATGACGTGTGCATGCTAAAAACACACAAATACACCCGCATGCACAGATCATCCCGTTCCAACTCCACCCCACAAACCCACAACCACACGTTTGCGTGCACATCCTGATCGTTCAAGGCACATGAACACGTGTACGTTTTAGAAATAGTGAAAACAGAAAAAAAAAACAGAAAAAAAAACACTTGATTAAAACATAAAAGTGAAGACAAGGAGTTATTTACTGATTTGAATGGCTGGAAATAAATGAGTTTTCAAAGAGGTTTTGTAAGAAGGGCCAGAAACAGCAGGAGTGACAGGAAACAGGAGTGAGTTCCATGCGGAAGAAGCCAGGAAAGAGAAACTGCGTTTTCCATATGATCTGGTTCTGTAGGAGGGAATTTTTAAGAGACGGTCATCACGTTAGTCTCAGGTGAACACAGAACAAACACCTGGTGGGCAGCGGCAACGTTAGTCTCAGGTTAACGCAGAACCAGGTGAACGCAGAGCCAGGTGAACACAGAACCAGGTGAACAAAGACTGTGTTGCCTGGCGGGCAGCGGCAATGTTTGTCTCAGGTGAACAAAGAACGAGGAACAAATACTGTGTTCTGCCTGTATGGGTTTCCAAGATGAATGTATGAATGAATGCAACAAGATGGTGAGAGTCTTAGTGGTGGGGTGGTTGCTGGGCACCGGCAACGTTAGTCTCGGGTGAACAAAGAACCAGGAACAAACACCTGGTGTACAGCGGCAACGTTAGTCTATGTTGAAAACAGAACAAACACCTGGCGGGCACTGGCAACGTTAATCTCAGGTGAACAAAGAACCAGGAACAAAGACTGTGCTGCCTGTAAGGGTTTAGAAAGTGAATGAATGAGCGAATGGATTATAAGGGTACTTGTATAGTGCGGCAACAAAACGGTAAGAGCCTTGGTCGTGGGGGAGGTTGCCGTTTGACTGACTGATATATTGATATAGATAGTCATATATCGCGGCAACAAGATGGTGAGAGTCTTAGTGGTGGGGTGGGTGCTGTTAGACTGATGATTGATTGATATGGACACTAACATACCGCCTGTCATCAGTCAGAGACCTGGCTCAAAACACTTCACAAATACGGAGTTATTTGCACAACTTAAAATTTCCAATTTACATTCGAAAGTCAACTCCTCGTATGTTGTTTTAGGGACTTAATCAAGAACAAGGAACAAAGACTGTGTGCTACCTGTAAGGGTTTACACGATGAATGAATGAATTACATGGATTCTCATACAACATGTATTGAAGGTCTTACAGACACGGAGTCATCTGCCCCAAGAGTTGCCTCAATGAGTTAATGTCCTTTGACCATAGGCATACATCTGGTTACATGGGGGAAGTGTGGAAGGGGGTAGAGGGGGTAAATTTCCAACATAATTATGTAATAACATTTCTTTATCTTAACACGTGGAATACATATTTAATACATTTATGTATGTATTTTTTAAAGCCGTAAACATGATGTTTTTGTTGCTATTAGTTGAAAAAAAAATCTTCGAAAGTTAATGCGTGATGAAAATCATAATACATTCACACACACACACACACACACACACACACACACACACAACCACACACCACCACCACCACCACCACCACCAGACCATGCAGAAATATATAAATCCTGGAGTAAATTTAAAGTTCTGACTTCCAGGAGTTCTCTCTCTCTGTCTCTCTGATGTGGTGTGTGTGGATGAAAATGTTAAAGCCAAACTGACCTGTAGCGTTCCCCCACTGGTGATGAATATGTTAAAATCCCAACTGACCTGTAGCGTTCCCCCACTGGTGATGAATATGTTAAAATCCCAACTGACCTGTAGCGTTCCCCCACTGGTGATGAAAATGTTAAAATCCCAACTGACCTGCAGCGTTCCCCCACTGGTGATGAATATGTTAAACTCCCAACTGACATGTAGCGTTCCCCCATTGGTGATGAAAATGTTAAACTCCCAACTGACATGTAGCGTTCCCCCACTGGTGATGAAAATGTTAAACTCCCAACTGACCTGTAGCGTTCCCCCATTGGTGATGAAAATGTTAAAATCCCAACTGACCTGTACCGTTCCCCCATTGGTGATGAATATGTTAAAATCCCAACTGACCTGTAGCGTTCCCCCATTGGTGATGAAAATGTTAAAATCCCAACTGACCTGTAGCGTTCCCCCATTGGTGATGAAAATGTTAAAATCCCAACTGACCTGTAGCGTTCCCCCACTGGTGATGAATATGTTAAAATCCCAACTGACCTGCAGCGTTCCCCCATTGGTGATGAGGATGTTGTCAGCGTGAAGTTCCAGATCCTTCTCGTCAAACACCAGTTTACCTGGTAAAACAAATAACAGGGGAATGATATTTTGATGCAATGTATGCCATTCACACAAGTAAGCCTACACACATGAAATAGTGCGCACACAACACACACGAAACACACTCACGCACACCACACACGCAGACACATCACACACCCACACACCCCACCCCCACACTAGTACATAAATGTATGGAGAAGATAATAAACGGAGCATAATACAAACGGGACTCCATTACAATATATCAGTCTAACATGCAGACTGCAGTTGCAACACGTCATTGCCAGTCGAAGGAGATACAGTGTCTGGACTCAAGAATAGGATATTACACGGTAAAAGTAACATATTTCATTTAATTTACGTTTTCTGCACACGAACTTATGTCTGGATTGTGTACAAAAAAAAAAAAAGAGCTGTATCAAACATCATCAACACAGAGAGAGAGAGAGAGAGAGAGAGAGAGGAGGGGGGAGAAAAACAAAACAAAACAATCATTAGTCAGGCAACCGAGGGGAAGAATGGAATTACTCCAAGAAACATTAGCCCATGTGGTGTCCAGGTATTCTGACCAAAAAAAAAAAAAAAAAACAAAAAAATCACCGCAACTTTATCTTAACTCATTCTTCCCCACAGCTACATGCCAGAGACAACTCCCAAGGACCAGCACTGCACGACACCACTGCAGCAAAAAACAGGGTGGCTCAACAAAACAGCGAAAATGGGTGGAGAATTATTGATTCAATCGGTCAAACCAAGCTTCGCTTTCATGCTTCCGTAATCCGTAAACTGTTCCAAGCAAGGATGAGTTTCGGTTTTCAGTAGCTCAAGGAGGCGTCACTGCGTTCGGACAAATCCATATACGCTACACCACATCTGCCAAGCACATGTCTGACCAGCAGCGTAACCCAACGTGCTTAGTCAGGCCTTGAGAAAAAAACAACAGCAACAAAACAACTACTACCACTACTAATAATATGTATAAGGCGCAAAAAACTTGATGAAGTCAGCTATAAGCGTACATAAATAGATAAATAAATAATTATAATATAAAAACGTAGTAGTAGTAGAAGTAGTAGTAACAATAATAAATAAATAAATAAATAAATAAAAAAGACAACAACGATGATAAATAAGCAAATAAATGCAAAACATGGAGACACACATCCACACATACACCCACACATGCACAACAGACACACACCAAACATGCAGCTTCACAGACATGAAAACACAGTCAAATACACATAAAAATGAACGAAATACAAATTGTGTTCTGGTACGAGAGTACTCGGACCAGTGGTCCACAGGGTAGTAATCATGGTACGTTATTAACTCCTACCTGAAGCAGAATGTGTTTTAAAACAAACAACAACAACAAAATAAGGGTATACAGAGACTCCACACTTACCAAGTACACACACACACACACACACACACACACACACACACACACACACACACACACACACACACACACACTTACCTCCCTGAATCAGCAGCATAGCGAGTCGCTCTGTGTTTTCGTCCAGGAGCAAGATCTGACCAGGGGGCACAACTACCATGTCACCGGCCACAGGGGGAGGGTTACCTCCCCACGTGAAGGGGGAGCTCCACACGTCGATGAACTGGAAGTTGGCGCTCGTCTGAAAGTTAATAATAATAATAATAATAATAATAATAATAATATGATAAAAAAAAAATAATTAAAATGATAATGATGATTGATGATGATGATGATGATGATGATAATAATAATAATAATAATAATAATAATAATAATAATAATAATAATAATAATAATAATAATAATAATGTTTCTTTATATTGTGCTTTTCATAAAAATACAATAATCCTCAAGGCACATTACATGAATAAAATGTAACATTAAGGAATCACTCTTCACTAAAATCACAACCATGTAAAAATCTCTAACACCATTCCATGCGAACATTGTCACCCCAACCAAACACTATACATAATAAAAAAAAAAAAAAAAAAAACCCAGACGAATGCGCGCGCGTACACACACACACACACACACTCACACACACACGCACGCACGGACACTCACATGCATGCACATACACACAGACACACACACACACACACACACACACACACACACACACTGTATTATGATATATGTATAGGAAAAACAAATAAAACTACACGCAGGAAAAAAAAAAAAATGGGTGGCGCTGTTGTGTAGCGACGCGCTCTCCTTGGGGAGAGCAGCCCGAATTTCATACAGAGAAATCCGATGTGATAAAAAGAAACACAAATACAAATACAAATGTATGCATGTGGATGGGAGACGGAGTCAAGTTGGCGGTGAAATCCTAAGTAAAGAACAGCATGTTTGGATCCATATTATGTATAGTGAACAGACCTCTCAGTCTGTAGCATGATGTTTCGGCTGTTCGCGAAGCTGTCTCTCTGTCTGTGTTTGTCTGTCTCTCTGTCTCTCTAAGTGTGTGTGGCTACATTTGGATGGTCAATCTCAACATTGTAATTGTATGATGTGTTTGGGTTTTGATGTTGAGGCATAATTAATTACTTCATGATTCATATCTACTTTAGTGTGTGTTTGTATTGATATGATGTGTGTCGATGTTACATACGTAAATATTCATTATATGATTTATATGTACTTTGTTTTCTGTGTATCGTCCAAACCTTAGAGACGAGCGACTGAAAAAAAGGCACATTTCCCCCATGTCACATGTGTTTTTAGCAAATGACAAAGTGCCAAAGTGTCGCAAATCTCTTATTAGCTTATGTTATTTCAATTCTGTTTTTTTTTCCCTTTCTGTTCCATTTTATGTTTTGCAACATTTTGTTCTGATTAGTACCAACTATGCTGCTATGTCACTAGAGCTTTTCCGCTAATGACATTAATTAAACATTTCAGTGTTCAGTGTTCTAAGTGTGTGTGTGTGTGTGTGTGTGTGTGTGTGTGTGTGTGTGTGTGTGTGTGTCTGTGTCTGTGTTTGCGTGTGTGTAAGTTTGTGTTCGTGTGTGTGTGTGGGGGGGGGGTCATTTTTCGTCCCACAAACCATAGAAATGTGGCTGATAGGTGCAATAATTCAGGATGCTAAGAGTGGACTGACACAACGGAGATAAGGCAGCAAACCAAAACGAGAACCCCGAATCAAGGAGAAGGAAAGTGGTTTGGCTTCCTTTAGCAACTGGGCTTCTAACAACGTGAACTGATAATGGCAGGTAGGGGGCGGTGGGGTGACCCGGGAGGGTCACAAAACGAAGTCTGACCTGCACGGCGCTGCCCGCTCCATTGACGTTGACGTCCACCAGGTAATCCCCCGAGGTGGCGCTGTTGGTGGTGCACGTGATCTGCGTGTCGTTCACTGTCTGCACGTCACACGTGGCCCCGCCCACTCCCACTAACACCGCGCCCGTGGAAGTGCTGTGCGGGATTGAAAATAAAATAAAATAAAATAAAATAAAATAAAATAAAAAACCAGACATGAAATTCCAGGAACCCCGAAAAATCGGTTTGCGAAATCTGCAAGTGAACTTTGCGCTGAAAGAAAAATGAAAAAAAATTGTATTAACATTTTGGTCATTTTGTAAAAAATCATACACCCGAATTTAGCATGGACTTCACTGCGATTTCTTTTTTTTTTTTTTTTTTTTTTTACATCACACTGACAAAAAATTCGCAACGACCTTTTTGTCATTGTGTAAAAATTCATAGAAACGAATTTTCGCACGAACTTCGCCAGGAAAAAGTTTGACTTTACATGTGAATTCTGGGCAGAGGCCTTCACGGCTGAGGCAGTGTTTGATGAAATCTCCTTCTACCAGGCCCGTCACTTGAGCAAACTGTTCCATTGTCAGCCACGTGTATTTGTTGAAGAAATATTCAACTCCAAATTTCTTGATGATGATGGTGATGATGATGATAATGATGATGATGATGGTGGTGGTGATGATGGTGATGGTGATGGTGATGATGGTGATGGTGATGGTGGTGACTTTACATGTGAATTCTAACTATCTTTGGGCAGATGCCTTCACGGCTGAGGCAGTGTTTGATGAAATCTCCTTCTGCCAGGCCCGTCACTTGAGCAAACTGTTCTATTGTCAGCCACGTGTATTTGTTGAAGAAATATTCAACTCCAAATTTCTTGATGATGATGGTGATGATGATGATGATAATGATGATGATGATGGTGGTGGTGATGATGGTAATGGTGATGATGATGGTGATGGCGATGATGATGATGGTGATGGTGACGATGATGGTGATGGTGATGATGGTGATGATGATGATGATGATGGCGATGATGATGATGATGGTGATGATGATGATGATGGCTATGGTGATGATGATGATGGTGATGGTGATGATGGTGATGATGATGGTGGTTATGATGATGATGATGATGATGGCAAATTTTGTTTAATCTCCCTTCACACACACTGGTAATTGTATGCATTAATAATTTAATAAAAATTATGTTACAGTATCGGTTTTTGCATTTGAGTGTCACCGCTCAGGAGAAGAGGGGGTGGGATGAATGGTGAGTTGGGGGAAGACAGGTAGACAGAGGGAAGGTTCTTGATCATGTTGTTGTAAGCACACTGCTGCTACCTCAAAAATCTTCTTCTTCTTCTTCGTGTTTTTCTTCTATTAGGCCAATTACTTTGGTGATAATAAATTTAATCTCATGTTAATATTGATATTAGCATTATTTTACTACATTATGTACTGTTTGTTTATTTGTTTTATTTCATTATTTCATTACTTACTGTTTATGAATGTTATTTGATACAAGTCATAATATGGTTCATCAGCCGTCATGATAAAATTGAAGTGCAACGTTGAGAGCACAGTATAAGCTTTAAGCTAGTTGATGCTCTTTTGTCATTCATTGCATTGTAATCATGTGTATTGTTGAATAATTAAAGATTATTTAAAGCAAAAATCAACACTTCTCTTCCCGCCTCCTCTTCCACGGCAACAGGGCTGCATTCGGTATTCTCATTTCCGGTACACATGTTTTACCGGCTTGCTCTTCATTGTACCGGCGTCACGATTTCAGTCAAGACTGTCGAGTAATTTCGGTCTGTAGCTGGGTGGAGAGCTTTTTTCCCTTTGCATGCAATTTTCGCACGAACGCAAAAAATACGGCACAAGAGTGTTCCACGTGCATTTGCATTAACTGATAGTCACAGGACGTACCCCAGCCACCAGTCCCTCATTCAAAACGAGATCCGCGTTTAGGCACAATAAGAACATTAATAGAAAAATAAAGAAGACAACCCACAACCAATCCCTCACTACAAAACAGATCCACTGACGGTCACAGTAACGAAACTAACAGATCAACAAAGAATATAACCCAGCCACCAGCCCCTCACTAGAAGTCAGATCCAATGACGGTCACAATACCGACAATACATGTACATTAACAGAGAACATACCCCACAGTGACGGTCTACATTAAAAAGAACATACCCCACAGTGACGGTCACAGTAACGACAAAACATGTACATTAACAAAGAACATACCCCACAGTGACGGTCACAATAACGACATCAAAATATACCTTAACAAACACAAACAAAAGACCAGAACCCAACCCCCAGCCCCTCACCCGAAGCCAGATCCAGTGATGGTCAGCAAGGTGCCCCCGGCAGTGCCCCCACGTGCGGGGCTGACCCCTGTGATGTCAGGGGTGATGCTGGGGTCGTACGTGTACTGACTGCCCGCAGTCTGGGTCACGGAGTTCACGGACACATCCACGTCACACGTCGTCAGTGTGGACGCTGCAGAAGAGAGGTAACAATGTATGATAAAAGGAAGGAAGGGAGAAGGGGAATAGGATGGATTGAAGGATGAGAGGAAGGAAGGAAGGAAGGAATGGAAAGGGTTCTGAGGAGGGTAGAAATGATAAAGGAACGGGAGAAGGGAAGGCAGGAAGGATAGAAGGATGGAAGGAAGAAAGGAAGGGGGGAAGGTAGGTAGAAAAGGAAAAGGGGTGTGAGGAAGGTAGAAATGATAAAGAAAGGAAGGAATAAGGGAAGGAAGGAAGAAAGGAAGAAAGAAAGGAAGAAAGGGGAAAGGAGGAAGGTAGAAATGATAAAAGAAGAAGGAAGGAAAGAAAGGGGAAAGGGGTGTGAGGAAGGTAGAAATGATAAAAGAAAGGAAGGAATAAGGGAAGGAAGAAGGAAAGAAGGAAGGAAGAGGAAAGGGGTGTGAGGAAGGTAGAAATGATAAAGGGAAGGAAGGAAGGAAGAGGGATCTGCAACAACCACTCATGCACGCACCAATGCACGGATACTCCCAAGCAACACCCCCTCCCTTCCCCCCCTCACACACACACAGCCACACACACACACACACTCTAACAAACCAACCCAGGCCACCACGCACCCTACCATTCCATCAACCAACCCATCCCCACCCCACCCCCACCCCACACCCCTATTTCCTCCAACCGACTGACCAGAGCTGGGCGGCGTGAGGCAGAGGAGCTGAGTGGCAGTGACGGAGCCGGCCTGGGGAGCACAGGACTGCCCACATATTGTGACGTCAGTGCCGCCAGGCAGAAAGCCACTGCCAGTCACTGTCAGGGTCTGCCCTCCGGCCGTGGTGCCTGCAATGCGTCATTCATTGCACACGTCATCATGCGTCGTCATCCGTCGTTATGTGTAGTCCGCCATCATGCATCGTCCGACGTCATGTATCATACGTCATCATGCATCGTCCGACGTCATGTATCATACGTCATCATGCATCGTCCGACGTCATGTATCATACGTCATCATGCATCGTCCGTCGTCATGTATCATACGTCATCATGCATCGTCCGACGTCATGTATCATACGTCATCATGCATCGTCCGTCGTCATGTATCACACGTCATCATGCATCGTCCGTCGTCATGTATCATACGTCATCATGCACCATGCGTTGTCATGCATACATTGTCCGTCTTCATACATCACCCGTTGTCATGTATCACCCGTCATCACGCATCATCCGATATTATGCTCACGTCATTCGTCACCATCCGTCACCATTCACACATCATATGTAATTATGCGTGCAGCATCCGTCATCACATGTACATCATCCGTCATCAGACATACAGACATCACCGGTACTGACCCATGGTGGGGTCATACACTGATCCTTGAAGGGTCACACACACACTGACCCTCAGTAGATCACACACACACTGACCCTTGCAGGGTCACACACACACTGACTCTTGAAGGGTCACACACACACACTGACCCTCAGTGTATCAAACACTAACCCCTGACAGGGTCATACACTAACCCCTGACAGGGTCACACACTGACCCTCAGTGTATCACACACTGACCCCTGACAGGGTCACACACTGACCCTTTGTGTATCACACACTGACCCCTGACAGGGTCACACACTGACCCTCAGTGGATCACACACTGACCCCTGACAGGGTCACACACTGACCGGTGGTGGGGCTGATGCTGACACTGCCCAGCGTGTACTCAAATGTGACGTCATCGTTGGACAAGCCAGCGCCGCTGACGTCCACGACCACGGGGAAAGTGCCCGTGACCTGACTGCCCAGGGTCAAGGTCAGGGAGGTGGCGCTGGCCGCGCTGACGGTGGCGGCCACTCCGCCAATCAGAACGACGTTCTCCCCGGGAACGGAGGAGAATCCGCTGCCGGCCACCACCACGCTGTCCCCGGCCTGACCCTGAGCGGGAGTCACGCTCGACACTAGCGGGGTGGCGGCGGCCGAGAAGCTGAAGTTGTCCGTGGGGAAAGCGACGCCGTTCGACGTCACCGCCACTGTGACGTCATCCGCCGCGTGCGCCTGCGTGACGCACTGGATGACGGTGGCGGTCTCTGACGTCACGTTGCAGGCGTCACCGCCGACGGTGACGGTGGAAGGGGAGGTGAAGCCGTGGCCGTTGAGCGTGAGGACGGTGCCGCCGTGCGTGCTGCCTTGGGAGGGGGACAGGGAGGAGAGCAGGGCTTCACTGGTGACGGCCTGGGAACTGTCGGCTGATGCCAGGCCTTGACCCGTCACCGTCACCTGTAGGGGGGTTAAAGCTTGAGTCAGCTGTCCTGACAGTCACCGTGTGTGTGTGTGTGTGTGTGTGTGTGTGTGTGTGTGTGTGTGTGCGTGTGTGTGTGTGACATTTACATTTCATTACCTGCGGCACGTGATCTCCAGCCGGTACGTGCACAGTGGAACACACAATCTGCGTGTCGCTCACGCCGCTCACGCTGCACGCCGCCCCTCCCAGCGTCACCGTGACGTCAGCGGTGCTGCTCCCGAAGCCCGAGCCGGTGAGGGTGAGGGTGGTGGAGGGGGAGGAGATGGTGGAGGGGGTGACGGCGGAGAGGGTGGGCGTGGCGCTCTGGGCGTACTGGAAGGAGCACTGGGAGGCGCGGCAGTCCGCGACGAAAGGCCGACTGTTGTGGTAGGTGGTCACTTCTACCGCCGCGGTCTGCAAGGCAAGGCAAGGCAAGGCAAGAGGTTTATTCAATGTGTGATAGTCAGTCATATCCTACTATGACCATCAGAACAGCAGAGGAGGCAGCTGCTGTCCCGACTATCAGGGCAAGAATTTGATCACAGTGGAGAGTGTCTTGCCCAAGTTACATCCCCACACTCTCAGCCAAGAAGGTTTTCGGACAGTCGGCGTGGGGATGGTTCCCAAAGGCCAACTAACCCCCAAGGCTGCAGCACTAAGAGCCAGTGCAACCTTGCCGCCTAGTTGAGTTATAGTCCTTCACAAAAAACTAAGCTGTAAATGACTTCCCACTGCAATGGAGAAACCATTGATCATACAGCTCTCACTTTGCTGTTGGCCCAACTGTAAGCAATAATGATTGTAATAAAAAATAATATAATGAAAGGGCATTTGGTATGCCTAATCCAATGATTCAAAAGCCCCGGGCGTGTACATTGAACAAGACAATGACACATGCACACTAAAAACATACGAATACACCTGAATGCATAAATCCTCCAGCACCAACTCCAACCCACAAACCTACACCCACTCCACACAAGATGCACACACACACACACACACACACACACACACACACACAAGTACATCTTGGCCGCTGAAGGCATACGAACATGTGCACGTTCGAAAGTAGCAAAATTAATAGAAATTTTTTTTTTTTAAATAAAAAAAACTTGACTAAAACATAAAAGTGAAGATAGGAGGTTATTTACTGATTAGAATGGCTGGAAAGTAGTGAATTTTCACATAGTTTTTGAAAGAAGGGCAAGAAACTGTAAGCTGAACAGGAAACAGGAGTGAGATCCATGCAGAAAAAGCCTGGACAGAGAAAGGACGTGTTCGACATGATCTGGTTCTGTAGCAGGGAATTGTTTAGAGACTATCACCACCTGCAGCCTTTGGGTGCATTGAAACATTATACATCAACGGCTTTGACACACACCGTCTGAAATAAAATGAGTGATGTAAAAAAAAAAAAAAAGTAAACAAATACAAACGGCCCAGATGAGCAGGCAGACAGAATACACATACAATCATTTTTCATCACAATAGACAAAAAAAAAAAGAAGAAAAAAAAAGAGAGAAAAAAAAAAGATTCCCTATCAGTGAACAAAGATTCGTTGAAAAGAAATACGAATAGTAAAGACAAATGCATTTAAGTGTTATCAATATTGCTTTGTTTCTTTCAGAAAACAGTGCACACAGTTGATATCTATGTACACGTAGAACTCTCTTTTTAATGTTACGTGAGGAAGGTGGCCCATACCTTGGCGGATGAACTTGAAGGCGTCAAACACGTCACCTCTGTTGTCGTGGCGGACTGAACTACACAGCTGTAACCATCAATAGTCACCTGTACAAAACGAAAAAAAAAAAAAAAAAAAAAAAAGATGAAAGAAATACAATGTGATGGCCTAGAGGTGACGCGTCCGCCTAGGAAGCGAGAGAATCTGAGCGCACTGCTTCGAATCACGGCTCAGCCGCCGATATTTTCTCCCCCTCCACTAGACCTTGAGTGGTGGTCTGGACGCTAGTCATTCGGATGAGACGATAAACCGAGGTGCCGTGTGCAGCATGCACTTAGCGCACGTAAAAAAACCCACGGCAACAAAAGGGTTGTTCTTGGCAAAATTCTGTAGAAAAATCCACTTTGGTAGGAAAAACAAATAAAACTGCACGCAGGAAAAAATACCAAAAAAAATGGGTGGCGCTGTAGTGTAGCGACGTGCTGTCCCTGGGCAGAGCAGCCCGAATTTCAGATAGAGAAATGTGTTGTGATAAAAAGAAATACAAATACAAATACGCTGCATCTTCCTCCGTACCAATGACGAATCTGACTACACACCACACACACCACAGCCATTTGCAGTGAAAGAGGATGAGGACAAGAACGCCCAGAAACAAGCAGAACGAGCAGAGAACACTGCCGGTGACGTCAGCGGTGCTGGAGGCGAACCCTCTGTTGGCGGTACATACGTATCCATATCAAATGAAATCAAATCAAATCAAATGAAATCAAATCAACACTCACGGTGACGTCAGCGGTGCTGGGGGCGAACCCACTGCCGGTGAAGGTGAGCAGGGTTCCCCCAGCCAGGGAGCCCAGGACGGGGTCCATGTCACTGATGACGGGCAGCAGCGCCAGGCGCCTGGAGCCGTCTAGAGTCAGGGCCATCAGGGCGTGGCCTCGGTTCCCCACGCGCACCTGGAACTGCTCCAGCACGCCCACAGGGGGCGGGCCCTGCTCGCTGATGCTGAACGACACCTGGCTGTCAGAGCTGGCCGTGACCACGCCCCCAGACACTCCCGCGTAGGTGATCTGGGGATGGTGATGATGACAGTGATGATAACAACAGGAATAATGATGATGATGACAATGATGATAACGATGATGATGATGATGATAACAGTGATGATAATGACAGTGATGATGATGATGATGATGATGGTGGTGACATCACCACGCTTCCGACACTCCCACATAGGTGATCTGGGTATGGAGGAGACAATGGCGACAATGATGATGATGATAACAGTGATAGTGATGATGATAGCGTCAGCAATCACACACCCGACAGTGCATACACACACACACACACACACACACACACACACACACACACACACACCTACACCCAACCTCCCACCCACCTCAACACACAAACCAACCACAACCACCACCACAAAATATAAAACTCACCTCATTTTGGCAGTTCGTGCCCCCAAAGCCCTGCCCCCCAAAGGTGATGGTATCCTCGGTGGTGGCGCTGGTGTTGCTGATGGAGGTGACGTAAGGAGTGGCGCACTCGTGAAGGGCAAACTGGAACTTGCTGACGTCAGTGGCCACAGGGTTCACTGTGGGGGTGCAGCCCGAAATCAGACTGACGTCACCACTGCAGGACCCGTGAGTGGAGGGGGAGCTACTGGCACCTGCACACATTGGGTTGTTTCCCTTGGCTCGTCACACCCAATCCTACTTGACAATACTACAGGTCGTTGATGCGATACACACTCACACACCTTTGAATTAAAAACAACCTAGTGAGGTTTTAAGCTAGCAATACAAGTTCAAATAGGAAATAAAGATGATGCTACTTAACCAACCGTACAAATTTAACAACATATTACACACACACACACACACACTCTCTCTCTCTCTCTCTCTCTCTCTCTCTCTCTCACACACACACACACACACACACACACACACACCACCACCACCACACACACACACACACACACACACACAATATGAATGCATATATATATATATATATATATATATAGAGAGAGAGAGAGAGAGAGAGAGAGAGAGAGAGACAGAGACAGAGACAGAGACAGAGAGACAGAGAGAGAGATGTATATCGGGAGACTTCCATGCCCGCAGCAGAAGCGATGCACACTTTCTCTTTCTAGGAAAGAAACCCCCAACAAGAACAGAAATGAAAACAAGAGCTGAAGCCTTCGGGGCTCACGTGTGAGACTTTTGCTCATCATCAAAGACCAGGGTGCATGTCAAGACACAAAATGTGTGCTGGAAAACGAAGCATTTCTATCGTAAGCAGTCATGCCCATCAACATTTCATTGGTTTACGATCATAAAACAGATCCATCAATTTTTCTAACTTTCATCTCCGGTTAGTGATGAAGCCCATGCATACATATTTCTCTGAACGAAATTTAGCGGCCTCCTTCGCCTCCTAGCAATAATATGTTATCGCAAATTATCGACTGAATGCAGTGTCGATTCCGACAGTGACAGGACGTTTCAGACAAGATGACTGCCTTTGAAACTACATGTAAAGGTCCATCTTAATTAATTCAGTAGCATCTTCAGGATATTCGTGTGTGTGTGTGTGTGTGTGTGTGTGTGTGTGTGTGTGTGTGTGTGTGAAGAGAGAGAGAGAGAGAGAGAGAGAGAGAGAGTGTGTGTGTGTGTGTGTGTGTGTGTGTGTGTGTCTGTGTCTCTCTGTGTGTCAGTGTATGTGTCAAAACCGACCTGTGTCATACTTGGCCTCCATACCGCCGGCCTTGACCTGAAGATCTACAATCGAGGACGTCCGTGCGGTCACGGTGACCTGACCTCGGAGGTAGATGGAGTTGTAGGGGGAGTTGACGTAGCCACTCCAGTAGAAATAGTCCCCAGCCACGTTGAAGCAGAACTCGTACTGCCCTGAATATGATCATAATTGTGTATTCATACAGCATCTAATTATAATAAGATTTTGCTCTGACCTCTAATACAATAGTTCAAATGCAAGCGTGTTACGCAGTCCATCAGGACATGAAGTCCAACTATGTCAGATTGGTTACAAAGTACGACAAGCTAATGCATCAAAAAGGACATGCTGAATACAACACACATAACAAACTTCATATGTACATGAACACATACAATCATACATTTAATCCATGGCAGTTTTGTACAGATGAGTATTGAAGTTGGTTTTCAAGCTGGGAATGGACTGGGAGTAGTATCTTAAACCACAAGGCAGGATGTTTCACAAGGACTGGAAAAAAAAACAAAAAAACAACAACACAAAAACGTGAGCGACTTTTGTAATCACGTAACTGCTGCTGATCAATGCGCCTAATTATCAGCGAAAGGCTGTCACCTAGCTGAGTTCTGACTGAACTAGAAGAACAGGGGTAGGTTGCATGAGCGAGCTTAGCAGCGCTAAGTTTGCTTATCGTTAAGACTGTTCCCAACTCCACGGTAAACTCCACATACTTAGGAACATTCTTAACTCTAAGAAAACTTAGCGCTGCACAAATCGCCTCATGCAAGCCGGCCCACGGTCTCCAAGTCACCAGTCTGTAGTTTGGCCTTGGTATTGCGTCACGTGTGTGCTCTGTAGTTTGGCCTTGGTATTGCGTCACGTGTGTGCTCTGTAGTTTGGCCTTGGTATTGCGTCACGTGTGTGCTCTGTAGTTTGGCCTTGGTATTGCGTCACGTGTGTGCTCTGTAGTTTGGCCTTGGTATTGCGTCACTTGTGTGCTCTGTAGTTTGGCCTTGGTGTTGCGTCACTTGTGTGCTCTGTAGTTTGGCCTTGGTATTGCGTCACTTGTGTGCTCTGTAGTTTGGCCTTGGTATTGCGTCACTTGTGTGCTCTGTAGTTTGGCCTTGGTGTTGCGTCACTTGTGTGCTCTGTAGTTTGGCCTTGGTATTGCGTCACTTGTGTGCTCTGTAGTTTGGCCTTGGTATTGCGTCACTTGTGTGCTCTGTAGTTTGGCCTTGGTATTGCGTCACGTGTGTGCTCTGTAGTTTGGCCTTGGTATTGCGTCACTTGTGTGCTCTGTAGTTTGGCCTTGGTATTGCGTCACGTGTGTGCTCTGTAGTTTGGCCTTGGTATTGCGTCACGTGTGTGCTCTGTAGTTTGGCCTTGGTATTGCGTCACGTGTGTGCTCTGTAGTTTGGCCTTGGTATTGCGTCACGTGTGTGCTCTGTAGTTTGGCCTTGGTATTGCGTCACGTGTGTGCTCTGTAGTTTGGCCTTGGTATTGCGTCACTTGTGTGCTCTGTAGTTTGGCCTTGGTATTGCGTCACGTGTGTGCTCTGTACTTTCAGTTTCAGTAGCTCAAGGAGGCGTCACTGCGTTCGGACAAATCCATATACGCTACACCACATCTGCCAAGCAGATGCCTGATCAGCAGCGTAACCCAACGCGCTTAGTCAGGCCTTGGGAGAAAAGAAAAAGGTGAATAAATAATAGATAAGCTTACATAAATAAATAAATAAATAAATAAATAATAATTATAATATAAAAAGGTACTACTACTACTACTACTACTACTACTACTACTAATAATAATAATAATAATTATAATAATAATAAATAAATAAATAAGACAACAATGATGATAAATAAGCAAATAAATGTAAAACATGAAGACACACATTCACACATACACCCACATATGCATAACAGATATGCACCAAACATGTGTGCTCTGTAGGACCAGCGACAACACAATGAGAAGTGAATACAAGACAATGCGTGTTTATTGATTCAGGAAACCCCGTGGGAGGACATGAAAAGTTTACATAGTTGATGTTACTAATACAAATATGTATTGTATCTGATATTGTACTCACAATTATGCCCAATGGCCATTAGACATAAGACATGCATAAGACATATATTTGGACGAAGAGATGAAGAAGAAGAAGAAGAAGAAGAAGGAGAAGAAGAAACATACTAGAGATACAGCACTGTACAGCGCACACACGCCAAAACTGAATGTGCATTTACCCCAAACGCAAATAGTAAAAAAAAAAAAAAAAAAAAAAAAATAATAATAATAATAATAATAATAATAATAAAAATCACTTATTAACAAAAAGTGTAAACAAGCTGAATCAGAGAGTTTTCCATGTCTGTCAAGTTGAATCAGAAAACTTTCATTATAATGTTCAGGAACAGGATTTGATGGGTCAACAATCGTCTTGTACTCGTGAACAATGAACGGAAATACACGCACAGCACAAAGCACCCTGGGCTCATTTCGTGATCGACGTGGACAAAAGCAGCAAACATGTGGCTGTCCTCCATTTCTTCAGCTGATTGTCTCCATTGCTACAACTAAACACTGTACAATGGAATACCATCATATACACAATAAGAAAACCAAAATATGAAGCAAAAAATCGAGAGAAAAAAAAGAAAGAAAGAAAGAAGCCTGCTATTTAGTATGGCCTTTTTCTCTCAATCGCCTTTGTTAAACCTATGTCGGAGAGCCAGTCAACTTCAAGAGCGTGTGACGCGCCTCATGTTAGTCATGTAAGCACGGAAATCTTCAGTGGTCTTTTTGTGATCATCAATTTAGCGATAGGCGAATCGTGAAATAGGCGAATGACGCCGACGTCTTACCATTAGCACTGCTGGCGCCCGGCGAAGCGAAGCCGTCAGTCAAGGTGACCTTGGCAGTATCGTTGGCCGTCTGGTAGACGCCGTAAGCAATGCCGCTGACGAAAGAGGGCGTGGTCCACACCCACCTCACGCAGTCTCCCTCACTGATTGACAGCTGTTTGGGGTCGTAGGCGTAACCAGTGCCGTAGTCTGGGGAAAGAGGGGAGGAACGGTAAAGTACTTGTTAATGAATGTTTGTGTTTTTGTGTGTGTTTTTTTTTTTTTTTGTTTTGTTTTGTTTTTTTTGTTTTGTTTTGTTTGTTTTTTTGTTTTTTTTAATAATAAATTTTGTAAGAAAGGGGAATTATGCACGACACGACACGACATGACACTCAACACAAATAAATCCACGACAAAACACACGACACGACACAACACGACACGACATGACACAAATAAACCCACAACACACGACACGACACGACACTCAACACAAATAAACCCACAACACAACACACGACACGACACGACACGACACGACACGACACGACACAAATAAACCCACAACACACGACACGACACGACACGACACGACACTCAACACAAATAAACCCACAACCCACAACACGACACGACATGATACAAATAACCCCACAACACACGGCACGACACGACACGACACGACACGACACTCAACACAAATAAACCCACAACACACGACACGACACGACATGATACAAATAACCCCACAACACACGGCACGACACCGCATGACACTCAACACAAATAAACCCACAACACACGACACGACACGACATGACACAAATAACCCCACAACACACGGCACGACACGGCATGACACTCAACACAAATAAAGCCACAACACACGACACGACACGACACGACATGACACAAATAACCCCACAACACACGACACAACACGACACGACATGACACAAATAACCCCACAACACACGACACAACACGACACGACATGACACAAATAAACCCACAACACAACACACGACACGACATGACACTCAACACAAATAAGCCAACAACACAACACACGACACGACACGACACGACACATGATACAAATAAACCCACAACACACGACACGACATGACACAACATGACACAAATAAACCCACGACACACCACACCACACGACACAACATAACACAACAATATGCGATCCACAGCAGTGCGCTACATTGCAATACGATACACTTCACAAGAGTTCACTTCACTGAACTGCAAGACACTGCAATGGACAACAGATCAATACACTCCACTGCACTATGCTGCACAACACTAAACGACACTGCTGTGCACTGCGTACTCTACACTTCACTACACACACTACACCACACTACACTACAATACACTACACAACACTACACTACACAACCTTACACCACACTACACTACACCACACTACACTACATCACACTACACTACACTACACTACACTATATGACATTACACCGAACAACCTTATACTACACTACTATACACTACACTTTACTGCGCAGCTATATATACATTACACTGCACTGCACTACATTACACTACGTGACACTACGCTGCACTAAATCCACCACAACACCACACACCACAACGCAACACACCACACCACACCACACCACAACACAACACAACACACCACACCACACCACACCACAGCACAACACAACACACCACACCACACCACACCACACCACAACACAACACACCACACCACACAACACCAAACAACACCGCACAACACAACACACCACAAGACAAACAGACGTTCCCAACACACCTTTGTGAGTTCCCTGGTTGGTGACATTGTGTGTCTTTCCGGTGTAGTCCACAAGGCACGTGAGTTCCGTGCTGGAGGAAAAGTCCACTGCGCATGCGTGCTCCCCGACCTTCACCTCCATCAGAGAGGCGTCGGATGCGAAGCCCTGCCCCGTGACGGTGAGCAGGGTTCCCCCGTACAGGGAACCCCGTGTGGGGGTGAGCCCCGTCACCTTTAGCGTCACCGTGATGTCGGAGATGCTGTTGGTTCTGTAACATGCGAAGGCACAATGCAATGCGATGGGATGCAATGCAATGCAGAGCAACACCACGCACAATGCAACACAGCAACCCAACCCAGTCCAACGCAACCCAGTCCAACGCAATACAATACAATACAATACAATACAATTCAGTACAACGCGATTATTTACTATCTATCTACATCAAACTTGACGTTGTTACTAATTTCTACACACCTCCCCTAACCCCTTACTCCCCACACCTCTCTCCATCTCTTGGTGTCTCCTCTTCTTCTCCTTGTTTTTTCATCTTTCTTTTTTTTTTAAATCACTGAATGAATCTGTTCTGTTTGATTCTATCGGTTTTTTGTTTGTTTGTTTGTTTGTTTGTTTGTTGTTTTTTAAAGACCCAAGCTATCGATGATTGACAGTCCTTGACCACTGTAATTACTGATGAACAAAGATCCGCATACAGTCTTTGATGGTAGATAGATAGATAGTCTTTGATGGTAGATAGATAGATAGATAGATAAATGAATGAATAACTAAACCGATAAATGAATGAATGAATGAATGAATATACCAATGAATAAATAAATAAATAAATAAATAAATAAAATAATAGAAAATAAGTAAAAATCAACCTGACGCCCGCACGCCCTTTGTCCTAGATGCAGATAAGTAGATGAAAGAATGTATGCTTGAGTAAATAAATAAATAAATAAATAAATAAATAAACAAACAAACTAGCAAACACCAACCGGATGTCAGCCAGCCCTTTCCCCTCAACAAAGACATGCAGAGGGTAGGAGCCAGGAGGCAAGGGAGGGAACTCCGCCTCCAACTGGGTGTCGCTGTGTGACGTCACCACGAGAGCTTCTCCGTTCACAGTGACGTCAGGAGCACTGCTGCCAAAGCCGCTGCCGTCGATAGTGATGCTATCACCGCCTGAAACAATACATCGTGTAAGGTTAATGTCTGAAACAATGCATAGTACAAGGTTCATGTCCAAAACAACACATAGTGCAAGGTTCATGTCTGAAACAACACATAAAGCAAGGTTCATGTCTGAAACAATGCATAGTACAAGGTTCATGTCCAAAACAATACATAGTGCAAGGTTCATGTCTGAAACAATACATAAAGCAAGGTTCATGTTAAAACAATACGATATGTAAGGTTCATGTCTGAAACAATACATGGTGCAAGGTTCATGTCTGAAACTATACATGGTGCAAGGTTCAAGTCTGAAACAATACGATATGCAAGGTTCATGTCTGAAACAATACATGGTGCAAGGTTCATGTCTGAAACAATGCATGGTGCAAGGTTCATGTCTGAAACAATGCATAGTACAAGGTTCATGTCCGAAACAATACATAGTGCAAGGTTCATGTCTGAAACAATGCGTTCTGCAAGGTTTATGTCTAAAACAACACATAAAGCAAGGTTCATGTCTGAAACAATACATGGTGCAAGGTTCATGTCTGAAACAATGCATGGTGCAAGGTTCATGTCTGAAACAATGCATGGTACAAGGTTCATGTCTGAAACAATACATGGTGCAAGGTTCATGTCTGAAACAATACATGGTGCAGGGTTCATGTCTGAAACAATACATGGTGCAAGGTTCATGTCTGAAACAATGCACAGTGCAAGATTCATGTCTGAAACAATACATGGTGTGTGGTTCATGTCTGAAACAATACATGGTGCAATGCTCATGTCTTAAACAATGCATAGTGCAATGTTCATACCTGAAACAATGCATAGTGCCAGCCTTTTTGGTGATCAGTTGTCTGCTGTCGAGCATTCGTGGTCCCATGCATGCAAAGTTCGCGACGATGGAGTGACGATGACAATGAAGACTTTTTTTTTTTTTCTTTTTTTTTTTAAGAGTGCTGTTCATGAAATATCTCTCCCTCTCCCTCGCTTCCTCTTTCTTTCTGTGTGGTGCGTGTGCGTGTACACGTGTGTGCATGCGTGTGAGTGAATTTATGTGTAAATGTGTGTGTGTGTGTGTGTGTGTGTGTGTGTGTGTGTGTGTGTGTGTGTGTGAATGTGAGCAGGACATCAAAAAAGCCGAAAATCCATCTGGGGATGGATGTTTTTTGTTTTTTGTTTTTTTGTTTGTTTGTTTGTTTTGTTTTGTTTTGTTTTTGCTTTTGGCGTGTGTGTGTGTGTGTGTGTGTGTGTGTGTGTGTGTGTGTGTGTGTGTGTGTGTGTTTCTGTCTGTCTGTCTGTCTGTCTGTCTGTCTGTCTGTCTGTCTGTCTCTCTCTCTCTCTCTCTCTCTCTCTCTCTCTCTCTCTCTCTCTATATATATATATATATATATATGTGTGTGTGTGTGTGTGTGTGTGTGTGCAAGTGCATGCGTGTGACTGTGTCTCCTATCCACCCCCTCCCCCTTCTCACCCCAGGCACTGACGGAGGTCACGGAGATGGCGGAGATGACGGGGGTGTGGGAGGAGGAGTAGGTGAAGTCCACAGGGGAGGTAAGTGTGGTGGAACCTTGGCTGACCACCACGGGCACTGCTCCGGCACTGCCAGAGGCCTGCAACCACAGGTTTGAACCTTCAACTATGTGTGTGGGTTAGGGACCGGAGGTTTTAACATTCAGCCATGTGTGTGTGTGTGTGTGTGTGTCTGTGTGTGTGTGTGTATGTGTGTGTGTATGTGAGGGGGGTCGTGGGGGGTGGGGGTTAGGACTGCAATTAGAGGTTTGAACCCTCAACCATGTGTGTTCGTTAGAACTTCCAGATGCCTGCAACCAGAGGTTTGAACCTTCAACCATGAGTGTGGCGTAGGACTGCCAGTGGTCTTTAATCAGAGGTTTGAACCTTCAACCATGTGTGTGCGGTTTAGGATTGTAAAAAGAGGTTTGAACCATCGGCAATGAGTGTGGCGTAGGACTGCCAGTGGTCTTTAATCAGAGGTTTAACCTTCAATTATGTGTGTGTGTGTGGGGGGGGGGGGGTGGAAGGGGGGCGGGTTAGGACTGCCAGACGCTTGCAACCGGAGGTTTGAACCATTAAAGATGTGTGTGGGTTAGGACTGCAACCAGAGGTTGGACCTTAGGACTGCCACAGGCCTTCAACCAGAGGTTTGAACCTACAACCATGTGTGTGTTTGGATTAGGACTGCAACCAGAGGTTTGAGCCTACAACCATGTGTGTGGGTTTGGACTGCCACAGGCCTGCAGCCAGAGGTTTGAACCTTCAACCATTTGTGTGGG
Source organism: Babylonia areolata (assembly GCF_041734735.1). Lineage (NCBI taxonomy): Eukaryota > Metazoa > Mollusca > Gastropoda > Neogastropoda > Buccinidae > Babylonia > Babylonia areolata. The sequence goes on along the minus strand of NC_134909.1, from coordinate 23,892,423 downwards.
TTTGGAGTGCCACAGGCCTGCAACCAGAGGTTTGAGCCTACAACCATGTGTGTGGGTTAGGAGTGCCACAGGCCTGCAACCAGAGGTTTGAGCCTACAACCACGTGTGTGGGTTAGGAGTGCCACAGGCCTGCAACCAGAGGTTTGAACCTACAAACATGTCCAGTTCAAGTTATGATCCTTTCCGCAGTTGGTGAATTATCTATCTAAAGGAAGTACAGTGTTCCTGTTGTCACAATATGTGCTAGTAATTGTTTCGCACGTTAAAGAACTGTTTTAATGTTAAAGTTCGCAACAACAACAACAACAACAACAAAGACAAAAAAGAATGCCTTTATTCATTAATTAAGAAGAGGTGTAAATAACGTTAAAGAACACTCCTGGTTTGGGTTTTTTTGCTACTAATATCAAGTTGACAGCCAACACATATCCCTACAGATAATTTTGTATTGTTGATTTCTTTCCATAGAGACTTACACAGTTACTCCGTACAGTATCTCACCTCAGCCGGCACAACGCAGACCATCTCCAGCACGGAAGCGGAAGTGACGTCACAGGAAGCGCCCCCTACAGTGACAGTGGCCCCGGAAGCAAAACCCTGTCCAATCAGAGTGATGGGAAGTCCGCCTGGAAAAGATATTTTCAATGAAGCATCGTCCACAAAAACTGGCATCATACGACGATAACATGAAAGATAATAACTGCTGGGTCTATGAAAACAAAAAATGGAGAAAGTTTGTAAAAACTGTTGGTTGTAATTTTTGTTTTTTGTTTGTTTGTTTGTTTTTTGTTTTGTTGTTGTTGTTGTTGTTGTAAAGACCCACCTTTAATGAGAGGTATCCAACATTTCATACCTTAGGTCTGCCTTCAGGGACTGTGTTGGAAAGCTATTACATTTTCAAATTAATGCGGCCCCTGAAGACAGACCTGACCTATGGTGTGAAACGTTGGACACCTCGTATCAAAAGTGAATCTTATTTTACAACCAACAGTTTTCATTCACTACTTGGCGTCATAAACATTCCAGAACAAAAGGGGCGTGTCTTAAAAAACGCAACAGCTTTCTGTACACAAAACTGAAATATGTTTTGCATATAAAGAACAGTCCAACATTAACTGATATGACATAATCTGATGAGCGCATAAATGTGAAAACGGCGCTTGGTAAAATTCAAAGATGAAAGAATAACATTGAGTTGAACAATGTTAACTCTTTTGTTGCATGTCTGAAATTGGAACAGACGAATAGCAAATCTCTAGAAGAAGAAGGAGGAGGAGGAGGGGGAGAAGAAGAAGGAGGAGGAGGAGGAAGAGAAGAAGAAGAAGAAGAAGAAGAAGAAGAAGAAGAAGAAGAAGAAGAAGAAGAAGAAGAAGAAGAAGAAGGAGGAGGAGGAGGAGGAGGAGGAGGAGGAGAAGAAGAAGGAGGAGGAGGAGGAGGAGAAGCACAACAACAACACCAAGAACAACAAATAGAAGAACAAACAGAAGAACAAGAACAAAAAGAGGACGGGAGCAAGAAGTGCACCTTGAATACTGCCGAAAATGGGGCTGATGGAGGATAAAGTGGAGGTGAAGGTGAAGGTCACAGAACCGGAAGCCAGGCCTTTGCTGGGCACGCGCACCGAGACAGCTTGGGGCCCGTTGGGTCCCACGGACAGCGTGCACTGCAGTGACGTGGAGGTGGATGACGTCAGCGTGCAGGCAGTGCCCCCTATGGTGACCTCCTCGTTGGCGCCGTCAAAACCGGTGCCCGTGACGGTGACCGATGTGCCCAAACCCCCTGTCGGGCACAATGAAACGCCAGCTGTGTCATGCCGTAAACAAACGACTACACTCATAGTGAAGAACTGCGCATGAAGCGAACTACCTTGTCAATGACCACTTTGGGGATTCTTCTTCTTCTTCTCCTCCTCCTCCTCCTCCTCCTCCTCCTTCTTCTTCTTCTTCTTCTTCTTCTTCTTCTTCTTCTTCTTCTTCTTCTTCTTCTTCTGCGATCTTCGATAGGAAAAACAAATAAAACTGCACGCAGGGAAAAAAAAAGAAAAAAGAAAAAAAAAGGGTGGCGCTGTACTGTAGCGATGCGCTCTCCCTGGGGAGAGCAGCCCGAATTTCACACAGAGAAATCTGTTGTAATAAAAAGAAATACAAAATATTAGTCCATGGATAACAGGCTAAGTACAAACTACAATAATATACACCTTAAACATCCCAACAACAAGCTAAGTCTTCTTCATCATCTTCTTTCTTCTTCTCCATGAAGAGTCACTGAGGCACTGCCCAGAACTGTTCACCAAATTCCTCCACGCCAGTGGACTGTGTAGGTCTCTTCAAATGGTTTTCCCGTCCATTCTGCAATGTTGTCTGTTCATCTATTTTTCTGTCTCCCCCTCCATCTCCCATCCTCAACTGTTCCTAGGAAG